>NW_028318294.1:7862142-8018928 GCF_062004578.1 Staurois parvus | reverse complement strand
TACTGCATTATGGTCACTGGTGGAGCTGATGGTCATAGGAGATAATCACATCACAGAAAATATGGCAGTCATTTGTGGTGTTTGTGTGAATACTTAAAGGTTCATGCACACTGAACATTAAAATGCTACTTTTATGGGTGTCTGGCATTTTTATGCACTTAAAGCGTAGTTTTCTGCCAAGGTTCTGCTGCCAGGAAGAAAGGCATTTAGGAGAGCTATATTCATGAGGACTAAAGAATCCTCATAGCTAATTTGTTATGTACAATATTGATGCCAGAGACAACTTGGTACTACTACTACTGCTGTGGTAAATATGTCAGCCCAAGTATATCTTCAATAAGTGGCTACTTACAAATTAGCTTGAGGCTCATGAAACAGGGGGAAAAAAAAAATATTATATATATATATATATATATATATATATATATATATATATATATATATATATAAAATTGGCCATTGGCTCCTGCTGCTGTCAATCAAATCCAGAGGAGCAAGGAGTGTTTATGTCTATGGACACAGGCAGTGGGGCTTGGGAGTGAGCCTGCTCAAGTATCCCCCTAGCGAGCAACTTGTAAGAAGGCAGGAGGAACCAGGAGAGCCAAAAAAAGGAGGATAGGGGCTGCTCTGTGCAAAACAATTGCACAGAGTAGGTAAGTATAACCAATATAACATATTTGTTATTTTAAAAAATACAAGTTTGGAATCCCTTTAAACTGGACTTTTCAGTAACAGTATAATTTATATAAACACATTACTGACATATAATATACAGCAACATTATAGTCTTGTTGTTTGAAAAGCTCACCATTTATCAATAAAAATTTCCAGGTAGGTGACTGTGGAGATGGAAGATAGCATTTGCTCAGTCTTCTTTACCCCAGTGATCAGACTGCAGCATTGTACTTCCTAGTAAAATACAAGGTGAGCGGTACAAGCAGGGTGTGATCTGTGTCAGATATTTGTGAACACGTCCAAGAACTGCACAGACACCAGTATTTTGTAGTTGAAGAATATATTATTATTTTTCTACCACCACATTCAAAAGTAACTTTTTTTGACAAGATGATATTTCTACTCGCCATTATATTTTCCAGATTCCTTATAGCTTTCCTCTCAAGACACCATCACAATATTTCTCAATCTTTTCAACACAGAGGAATCTTGGTCTCAGGAAACGTCTGCTAAACATTACTATATCTACAACTCATATTACATTAGTCCGATGGTGAGTAGAAAGAATGCTCCTTACTAGTGATGGACCGAACACCCCCCTGTTTGGTTCGCAATCGAACATTCAAACCTACCGAAAGTTCAACTGTGAACTTGGAACAGAGACAATTTACTGAGCAGTATCTTACAACATCTGCGTATGTGGTAAGTCATGCTGTATTCTAGTAGTGAAACATTCTTTCATGTTTCAGCTGTCAGCAAGGTTCCCCCTTGACAGCTGAATGTCAAACAAATTGCCCCACAATTACATTTTTTTCAAACTGCATGGGGTCCTCCCTTCCATCCATACCAAGCCCTACAAGTCTGGTATGGATTTTGAAGGGAACCCCATTCCAAACAAAAAAAAATGGTGTGGGGTTCCCCTCAAAAGCCATACCAGACCCTTATCTGAGCCTGCAGCCCAGCAGATGAGGAAGGGGGGGGACCAGTGAGCACCCCCCCCTCCTGAATCATACCTGGCCACATGCCCTGTACATGGAGGGGTGCTTTGATGCAAGGGGGCTCCCCCCAAAGCACCTTGTCCAGATGTTGATGGGGACAAGGGACTCTTCCCCACAACCCTGGCCGGTAGTTATGGGGTGTCTGCAGATGGGGGGAATTATCGGAATCTGGAAGCCCTCTTTAAAAAGGGGGCCCCCAGATTCCACTCCATCCCCATGTGAATGAGTATGAGGTACATAGTACTGCTACCCATTCACAAAAAAAGGAGTGTAGAGTAAAAATGACAGAAGACAATCTTTGACAAGTCCTTTAATAAAAGCAAAAATAAAAAAAAGTAGATCAGATGTCAATCACGATGCCCTCCACCACCGCCGACCTGTCTGACAGTTCTTAAATACTGTGATGACGTCCCCTTGCGAAGTAATCACTGTGACTGGCCAAAGCATTGCACCTGGCCTTTGGTCAGGTGCATTCCTTTGGCCAATCATAGTGCACTATTAGGGCACCGTGCATTGTGGGGCGCTGCAGGTGAATAACCTTACCATTTGTGTTGTCAGCGAACACAAAAACAGCCAATGTATGACTCGAACTTACGTTCGACTTGAACATAAAGTCCAACACTACTCCTTACACTTGTGGTCCTTAGGAAGAATTGCCCTATAAAGATCAATAGTGTCAGTAAGAACTTATCTGAGTGGTAGACATTGTACATTGCTCAAGGAACCCCTAGCAATCTCTGGGGGGAAAGGGAGAAAGTTGGCATGTTCTTCTGAAAGAAATATATTTATTGTTGGAAGCGGAGTACTGCTAATACAAGGGTTTACGCATTTCGGCGAGTAGTCTTAGTCATAGCCATGGCTATGACTAAAGCTACATGACAAAATGCGTAAACCCTAGATTTATAGCTGTACTTTAATGTGTTTATTACTTTCGGAAGATTGAGTTGCTTTCTCCCTTTTCCATGTTGTGCCTGGGTGTAAGGAAGCCATGACTGCTCTCCACCGCGGGGAATCAGACCAGGTGTTACATCACTTTATAATCTCTGGTGGAACCCCAGTTGAGAAACCCTGCCCTGGCATCTTTTTAATGTTATGGCTGACTCAGCCCCATGCAAAAATCTCTAAACCCAGAGAAATAATATATTAAAATAATATCAGTAGATTTCAAAATCTGATCATTCCCAGTTAAATAATTGTGTTTGTGTTTACAGCAAGATAATATTTAATAAGCATTTCCTATGACTAATGCACGCTCTGCCTTTAAATAAAAATAGTAATAAAAAACATGCATTTTGTAGCATTCAAGTCACATTGTACCACATTTTTACCTGTGATTTCTCGAACATAGTAATTAATCTTTGCATAAGACATTGGTCCTGAACATGTGCCTTGCTTTTGATTGATTATATTAGAAATTTAGTGCTACATCTCATACAATAGCAATATTTCATTATATCAAGAAGCACAGACCTACCTATCAATAAATGGGAAAAGTCAAGAACTGCTCATATTAACATAAGGAACATGAAGAATAACCTTGATAAGAATAAAATACTGTACATTTCTTCAAACTTTCCAATATCCTTTAGTAATGTTTATTTTTTCCCCGGTATCAGGAAATTAAAGCCAAACTCTAGGTAGTTAAAAAGCAAGAGAAGCATATATTAATTTCTGCATGCATTCACGAAAAAACTAAACAAAAAAACAAAATATATATATATATGTATTTTGTGTGTGCATGTGTTTGTATACATATATATATATATATATATATACTGTATATATATACAGTATATATATATATATATATATATATATATATATATTTATATTCTTTTAAATGCATCTAATGTAAATTCCTAAAAGTGGTTTGGAATCCCCTGTACTAGAGAACTTAGAGGGAGGAGAAGCACTAAAGCGGAACTTTTTGTTAATAACTCCAAGCAGGCAGCAGAGAGTTACACTGTCCCTAAAAAAAACCCCCTTGAGATGGCCCAAGATGGCCAAAGATGGCTGAAGTTAAACACCCAGAAGAAGTTGGTGAGAAGATACCTGGTGTGTTGGACCATTGCTGCTAAGAAATTTCTGACTTCAGTTCCACTTTGAGCTAGTTTGAAACTTGTGCATCTGCATGCTTTCTATGGATTTTATTGATTTCACAAACAACATAAAGGAAATAAAGCATCCAACGCATTTCAGGGGCCAAAGAATCCCTCTTCAACAGGACTTTAACAGTGTGGTAAATTTGTCAAATGGACACAGAACAGAAGTCTCCTTTGGAATATGAATCTAAATCAGGTAGTTATTCCATGAGTGATCAGGTTTGTGTCAAAGGCAACCAATAGGACATTCCAAACAATGAAAATAATATGGCTCTAATGCACCCCAAACCTGTGTCAGTTGGATCAGCATGTGAATAGACTGGTACAAGACAGACAGGATCAGCTGTTAATTGTAGAGGTGTAATCGAGTCTAATCTATGATTAAGCCCCCAAAAGGGTGAAACGCGTCTGAAGGGTTCTCTACTAAAGGAGAACAGGAGCTGAAGCTATCATTTACTCATTCTATTCACATTTATGCAACAGGGAGTCAGTTTCTTTGTGCAGACGGCCACTATTTTGTTGTAGTCTACTAAAGGCTGGCAATCCCATGCTGTCTGAATTGTACCAGTCTATTCACATGCTGATCCAACTGGCACAGGTTTGGGGAGCATTAGAGCCATACTATTTTCATTGTTTTGGACTTTCTATTGACTGACACAGTTATAATCACAGAATCATTTCCAGATTTAGATTCACATACTGTGAGTCCATTTGACATGTTGGCACACTGTTAAAGTCCTGGTGAAGAGGACAGTTTCTGTGTGCAGATGGTCATCATTTTGTTGAAGCCAATAGGACGTGTCCGTATCACTCAGGCAGGAACATAGGCCCCCAAAGAAGGACCCTCCGACTTGTCACGCTTCAATTGTCCTGTAACAATATTGTTTCTGAGCCCATTCACACCTATGCTATACACTTACACATGTGCAGATGCTTCTTTTGGTGCATTTTTGGCTCCGTAGACTTTCTATCATATTTTCTCCTCAGAGTGTCCCTTTACATAATATTCCCCATCAGAGTGCTCCTTTCCATCATGTGCCCATCAGAGTGCCTCTTTCCACAGTATGTGCCCATTTGTGCCCCCTTAACATAAAATGTGCCCATCAAAGTGTCCCTTAACATAGAATGTGCCCATCAAAGTGCCCCTTAACATATAATGTATCCATCAGAGTGCTCCTTAATATAAATGTGCTCATCATCATTTTAACATAAAATAAGGGGCACTCTGATGAGCACATTTATATTAAGGGGCACTCTGATGGATACATTATATGTTAAGGGGCACTCTGATGGATACCTTTTTTTGGTAAGGGGCACTCTGATGGGTACATTCTATGTTGTGCCCATCAGAGTGTTCCTTAACATAAAATATGCCATCAGCATGCCCCTTATTTTATGTTAAGGGGGCACTCTGATGGGCACATGTTATGTTAAGAGGCACTCTTATGGGCACATTCTATGTTGTGCCCATCAGAGTGCCCCTTAACATTTAAAGTGCCCATCAGAGTGCCCCTGTAAGACTACACCCTACCTTGAGGGCAGACAGGAGCTGTGCCAGGATCCTTGCTGGATGCTTGTGTACAGGCAGGGAGCGGGAGCCAGAGAGTCAGTGAGCTGAAAGGGGCGGGGTGCATACGTGATGTCATGTTGCTGTGATGACCACCCTGCTCAGTGGTGGATCTGTCATTGCGGGCTGGCGGTCCGGGCGGCAGAACTGCTGGGGCCATTCGCGGACCATGGTCTGACATTTAGTGGCCGCAGCTATAGACTTTTTCCTTTTAATGTGCTATATTTTTTTCCCACAATAGTGGAGTTACCCTTTAAGACCTGGTTCACACCAATGCACTTTGAGTTTTGTTCTTTTCTGCAATGCTTTTTGCAATGAGTTTTGCGTTTTTGCACACACGTTTTTAGGCTTTTTTTATGCATTCTGTGTTTTTTAAGGGTTTTTTTTGGGGCCAACTTGTTGATGGGAAGATTAAAAATGCAAAACGCATCAAACATGCGGTAAAAACACACGTGTGTTTTCTGCAGTGTCTCCATTGAAGTGTATTGAACCAAAAACACAACGTTTTGAGTTGAAAAAAGACCCTGACTCTGAATCAAAAATGCATAGATGTGAATGTGTCCCATAGGAAACCACGTTAAATGGACTGTAGTGCACTTATGCAGAAAGCACTAAAAAACGCATTGGTGTGAACCAAGCCTAAGGTTCCGTTCACACCAGTGCAGGGGAGCACTGACAACTCATGGGGTCCCCGGGCAATAAGGGCTCATGGGGCCCCTGTGTCCTCACCCACACCCAAAAAAGCCTATGAAAAAGCCAGTTAAAGGTACCAGGGGCATCTCATGGGGCCCCCTACTGACCCTGGGCCCTTGGGCAGTGCCCGAGTGCTCGAATGGTCAGTCCGCCCCTGCACCAGTGCCTTTTTTAGTGCTTTTTTGCAGAAACACACTACAGTCCATTTAACATGGCTTCCTCTCCCCTGCATGGGTAAACTCTTCCTCTCCCCATGCAGGGGAGAGGAAGAAGCTGTATTGTAATGTGAGTAACTTCTTTTCATAAATAAAAGAACTGCAAGCTTGATTTACTACACTATGGAGGATCTATTTCTTTGCTCACTAATATGTGAGTGAGACTTCACAGAAAATCTGCTTAGAGGACCTTAAAGGTCACAGAGGAGAAAGTTTGGAGGAGGCTTAATAGGAGAACTACCTGGGAAGGAGATTTACCACCTGGGATTGTTGAGGATCCAGGGTGATCCTGAAGGCTTTCTGGCCCTTAGGGGTCGCAGAAAGGAGGTGAGGAGGCACTGCAGCTGGAGTGGAAAAGTGTGTTGGCACTCACACGATTGAGCACTAATTGCACATTGCATGTGTATGTCCTATCACTTATTCAAATATTGGACTTATATATTTATGTGTTCATTTATGAGATTTGAAGTGGCACTATCACATGATATATGTCTTTTATTTTAATATTGTTGAGTTATTTGCTGGCACGTGTGTACGGCACGAAGATGAATTTGTCACTTTAACCACTTCCCGACCAGCCGTTGCATATAAACGGCCGGACGGTGGCAGTGCACGCTCCCCGGGAGCGCGCAGCACCGCGATCCGGTGCCCGCTGTGTCCTCCGGACACAGTGAAACACCGATCGTCGGACGGGACCTCTGTACGAGGTCCTGATCATGTGATCACTGATTGGCCAATCAGTGATCACATGCAAAGTAGTAAGCAAGATGTCACTTGTGACATCATTGCTTACTACGTGTGAAATCTGTGAATGATCACAGAGGTCACATAGTACAAGGCTATTCACAACAGCCTTGTACCATGTGACAAGCTTTGACCAATCACAGCTCACTCAGTACTTCTCAATGAGTGCAGGAATGCACACAGAGAGAAAGAGAAATGATTGCTTTTACATCCTATATAGGTGTAAAAGCAATCAGTGTAAAAAACAAAAAAAAAAAAATCTTCATTACCCCCCACAAGTAGTACAGTGTCACCATGGTGACACTGTACTGCTAGGGTGACAGTATGTAAAAAAAAAATAAAAAAAATAAAAAACAATAATATAAAAAAAAATTAAAAAAATGTTTAAAAATTATAATTTTTGGTTATAAACTAATTCGTTTTTTTGTTTTTTTACTAAAAAGATAACGGAATAAATTTTGGCAAAGATTTATGATGAAATATTATTTATTTGCAAAATTTTATAAAAAAAACACTTTTGTTCAAAATTTTTGGACTTTTTCATTTACATAGCAAAAAAATTAAAATCCCAACGGTGAATAAATACCACCAAAATAAAGCTTTATCTGTCTCAAAAAAATGGTAAAAAATGTATTTGGGTACAGTGTTGCATGACTGCGCAATTGTCATTCAAAGTGTGATAGCGCTGAAAGCTGAAAATTGCCCTGGTCAGGAAGGGGGTAAAAGTGTCCGGTCTGGAAGTGGTTAAGATATGTCATATTTTTTACATTTAATTTTTTATGTTTTCAGTCACTATTCACATGGTAGGTGTGTTTGGCTTGTTTAGCCCATGAATTATAATTTATGGTGATTTATTTATTAGCGCTGCACTATTATTTATATATAGTTTCTGCACTGTTTGGGTATCAGTTTGAGTGTAAGCAGCTGATTGGTAGGGTTTGGGGTCCATTACAGCGCAGGAGGAATTCCTATGGAAATCATCATTCCTATGGAACACATTCACATCTATGCTTTTTTGAGCTGCTGCGTTTTTGGAAAGGGTCAGGGACTTTTTTAAAAGCAAAAAGTAGTGTTTTTGCTACCACAGAGTTCAATGGAGAAGCAATGCATGGCAGTGAGTTTTCCATTTTAACACAAAAAAAAAACAGCTGAACAAAATGCAAAATGTGGTAAAATACATCAAAAACGCATTTAGAAAAATGCAAAACAAACTGCAAAAAGCACTGGAAAGAGCATCAAACGCAAAATGCATATATGTGAACCAGGGGCTGACTGACAACTCATGGGGCCCCCGGGCAATAGGGGATCATGGGGCCCCTGTGTCCTTGCCCAAACTCAAAAAAACCTATGAAAAAGGTACCAGGGGTATCTCATGGGGCCCCCTACTGACCGCGGGCCCTCGGGCAATGCCCGAGTTTCCAAATGGTCAGTCCGCCCCTGATGTGAACCAAGCCTAAATATCCAAGCCACGATTCCCCATTTTATAAAGTTGTACAGTTTATAGCAGTTCACTGTAAGAATTAGCAGACACACCTGCCAAATAAATTGAGTAAAATTTTGCAAACCCCAGTGGACCTATGACTGCATGAATTGGTATTCAAAAACAACTCTGCAAGTCATCACTGAACATGGAAATGAATTAATGAAGGTACGAAGT
Source organism: Staurois parvus (assembly GCF_062004578.1). Lineage (NCBI taxonomy): Eukaryota > Metazoa > Chordata > Amphibia > Anura > Ranidae > Staurois > Staurois parvus. The sequence continues at coordinate 8,010,277 of NW_028318294.1, read as the reverse complement.
ATGACCAGGTGTATAGGAGTGTTGATGGATTCATTTTTCATTAGGTGCCGCCATGTTTTGCATTTCCATTGGAGCAGGCTATCCTTAGACGCAAGCAATCAAGTAACATATCTGTGTGTACAATATTTTTACATTTTTTCACATATACATTAGAATGCGGTAAGTTTATAGTGGAACTAAATGCTTTCAAATAACATTCACTCTTATTAATCCTTATGCGGCTAGCATTAGTAAGTAGATAGGAAAGAAGATTATATTTACTTGTTTTAAACTGTTGCTTTTTTTTAAAAAACATTTCTTCAGTTGCTTCCTCGTTTCTGGTTTGGGCAAATGATGTCATACATCCTAGGAGTCCTCAGGAGGGGAGGAGGTATTTTCTCAGCTAAGCACACCTTCCTATCTGCATGCCTGAGGTAAGGGCAAATGGATTTCAAGACGTAAATGCTAAATAAATTATCTGTCCTTACTCAAGGGTAGAAAAGCTGGGGGGGGGGGTGTTTTCCAAAGTGATTTCCCACTAAAATAAAGCATGGAGACATGGATGAACTTGTGAGTTTGCTTTGAATATTACAAATTAATTAAAGTATATAAAAACCCCCACTTTGTAAAACAACCCATTCAGTTTAAAATAGAAGGGCTAAACATTTTTACTCATCCATTTTGCACCACCCCCCCTCTGCCAATCCCTCCACTGGCTTCCAATTGCCCAACGCATAAAATTCAAAATACTAACATTGACGTACAAAGCTGTTCATAACACTGCCCCAAACTACATCACCGACCTGATATCCATCTACCACCCAAAATGTACTCTCCGCTCCTCACAAGACCTCCTACTCTCCAGTTCCCTGGACTCCTCCTCCCATGCCTGTCTCCAGGACTTCTCCAGGGCTTCCCCCATCCTCTGGAACTCACTACCCCAATCCATCAGACTGTCACCTTCCCTCCTCACCTTTAGGTGCACTCTGAAAACCGATCTCTTCAGAGAAGCCTACCCCGCCCTCACCTAACTGCTGATCTCCTCCGCTCTCCCCACCACTCCATCCCCCACAGCTATTTCCTCCTGTACCACTCTCCCCTCCCTCCTAGATTGTAAGCTCCAAGGAGCAGGGCCCTCGAACCCCTCATGTATTTTATTGTATTGTTACTGTACTGTCTCATGTATTGTCTCCCATTGTAATATACAGCGCTGAGCAAACTGTTGGCGCTATATAAATACTGTGTAATAATAATAATAATCATTTTTGTATAGATATAAATAAACATTATAAACACCTTATTTCCCGCTTTTATATAAGTGATCACATAATGATCTGATCTCACCAGCATACGGTTCTTAAAAAGCTAGGGGAGAAATAACAGCATACTGAACTTCCCAGTGAATGGCTGTGCGAGGGGGAGGGGTTGTATCAGCAGCAGGCTGAGTTCTCAGCACAGGTAAAAATCTGAGCATGCTGTCCTCCTCCTTAATACAAAGACAACAGGATACCTTTTCATACAAGTACATGATACAGCAGGCACATATTAGGAATAGGAAATGCTGGGTTTACAGATTCTTCAAATTTTTGTGATTTGTCATGATGGAAGTGACCATACTGAGAGCCATTCCAAATTGTTACATGCTCACCCTCCATATTAGCTCTTGGGATCCTGGAAACCAGGGCAAAACACCATACCTGTATCTAAGCACCAGTTTTGTGGCACAGATGCATGTATTTGGATGTGAATAAAAATGAAAATAACTCAATGGATTACATCACAAAAAAGTATATATCATGAACATTGAGAATCATAATTAGTTAACCACTTGTCCTCCAGTGGATTTACCCCCCTTACTGAACAGGCCATTTTTGGCGATACGGCACTGCGTAACTTTAACTGACAATTGCTCGGTCATGCAACGCTGTACCCAAATTAAATGTATGTCCTTTTTTTTTTCACCACAAATAGAGCTTTCTTTTGCTGAAAAAAAAGACTGACAATTTTGAAAAAAATTTTTTTTTACTTTTTGCTATTAGACATCTCCAGTAAAATAATTTTAAAAATCAAAGTTTGTCATACATTTAGGCCAAAATGTATTCTGTCCCATGTCTTTGCTAAAAAAAATCCCAATACGTGTAAATTAATTGGTTTATGTGAAAGTTATAGCGTTTACAAATGGCTGCATATATACTGTCATTTTTTACTAGTAATGGCGGCAATTAGCGACTTACAGTGGGACTGCAGGACTGCGGCGGCATTTTGACACTGGGGGAACTGACTTGGTGTCACTGACATCCCCAGTGACACCCATACAGTGATCAGTGCTAATAATAATCACTGACACTGTACTAATGGCACTGGGCATGAAGGGGTTAACAGCTGGGGAGATTAAAGGGTTGACTGCATGCTGTTTCACTGTGGGGGCTGTGTGTGTCCTTCACTTTAAGCACGCTGCTTTGTATGGCTCTGCTATCAGTGGTGTATTTAGATTTTGTGCTGCCCTAGGCAACACAAAAATTGTCTGCCCCCACAGACACTGACCAACCCCCCCCCAGAGAGCCTGACATTGACCAACAACACCCCTGCCCCCCACTTGGGAAAGTCTTCCACTACCCCCTTTTTTGAGTTTGGGCAAGGACACAGGGGCCCCATGATCCCCTATTGCCCGGGGGCCCCATGAGTTGTCAGTCCGCCCCTGTGGGGTCCCCTACTGACCCTGGACCCTCGGGCAGTGCCCGAGTTTCCAAATGGTCAGTCTGCCCCTGGGCTCCATATACACCATCAAGCAGCATGCAGTCTATCTTGGATCCCAACTGGTTCCCATTGCGAGTGTGTCCCTTCTTTCATCCCTTCTTCTGAGAGGATGTGCTGCCCCCCTGAAAAATGCCACCATAGGCAAGTGCCTTGTTTGCCTTGTGGTAAATACACCCCTGTCTGCTATGCAGAGCCATACAAAGCAGTGTGCAGGAGCTGGCAGAGAAGAGATCTGTGTTGTTTATAAACTGGTCTCTCCCCCATTGCGGTACTCAGCGATCACTGGGTGCCGGCGAGTAATTTCCAGCTGCGACTCGGTGATTGACAGCCGAGGCTGCAAATGGGCACGCAGTTCCTAACTGGAACTGCAAAATCACGTATATATAAGCAATTTTTCACACTCGTGCAACCCTGTAGCAGTATTGCTGCTATAGGCTGGCACGGAACTGGTTAAAAATAATAAAGAAATTCATTTGAGGTAAAAACTGTAAAGCTGATTTTTACCAAAATGTCTACTAAAAACCGATATCTGAAGGATTGCCTAAAAATAGTATTTCTATAAAAAAAAATTCTAAATGTAAAAATAGAACTAAAGAATGATGATTATGATAGTAAATATATCAATAAATGGTTAAAAATCATTCCAATAATTAGGTGAACCGGGTATGATACTGAAAACCTAGTAATAAACCGGATATGATAGTAAATAAAGATAAAAATGATTAAGTGGCTAAATCTAAACCAGACCTCTGGAATAGGAGTAGTTACTAAGTAAACATATCCCAAGGTTACATGTAATAATAAACATAATGATGTGACCAAGGAAATAATTAAAGGATAAGTCATTGCTGAATCTCATTATAACCCACTTTAGATATATGGGGGTAAATATTAATTTAAAATCTGTGCTGAACCCTTTAAGAGATATAAGGAAAAAAATTACAGAACTGTGCTAATTTCTATCTCCTCCTGGAGACCATTTGGAGCCATGCTGTTTACCATGAAAATTCAGTAGGTTTGCCTACTGCACAAATGATCAAACTTTATCATGATGCTTTTGTATAGGTGTGGTGCTACAATACACCTCCCTCCTTAACGCGCAAAATCAATGTATAAACTATTTGTGCAAATATCAATGTGCAAATATAGTCAAAATGATGTGCAAATATAAAAGATATAAAATTTATATTCAGAACCGCTAGACTCTATAATACACCTACCCCTGTCTGATAATACAGAAGCAAAACTTTGCAATGCCAATATAGGCGAAGATTCACTTTACAGTCCAACTGCAACTTATATGTTATAAAGTACTTAGTGCATATATAAAGTTCATATAATTACAGCCTAAAAGTCCATTAAACTTGCCTACCGGGCACTTCCTGTCTTCCTGCCCAGACCAATGTTGAGCTTTCATGAGCTGACGCACTTTGAATGACAATTGCGCGGTCATGCAACACTGTACACTTTCTTTTGGTGGTATTTAATCACCACTCATTTTTATTTTTTTGCGCTATAAACAAAAAAAGAGCAAAGAATTTGAAAAAAAAGTTTTTCTTTGATTCTATTATAAAATTTTACAAACAGATAATTTTTCTCCTTCACTGATGTGCGTTGATGAGGCTGCACTGATAGGCAGCACTGATGGGCACTGATGAGGTGGCAAGGATAGGCAGCATTGATGGGTACTGAAAGGCTGCACTGATGTGGTGGCACTTATGAAGCTGCATTGGTGGGCATTGATGAGGAGGCACTGATGATACTGCACTGATAGGTGGCACTGATGGACACTGATAGGTGGCACTGATGGGTACTGATGGGCAATACTGACGGGTGTCGCTGACTGACATCACTGACTGACAGCACTGACTGGCAGCACTGCTGGGCACTGACGGGCGGTACTGATGGGTGGCACTGATGGGGGGCACTGCTGGGCACTGATGGGTGGCACTGCTGAGCACAGATGGGCACTGGTGGGTGGCACTGCTGGGCACTGGTGGGTGGCACTGCTGGGTGGCACTACAGGTCACTGATCATCAGGGCATAGATCATCAGTGCCAATCTGCTCTATCAGAGCTGCCGGTTATCGGCAAGACTTTCCTCATGTTGTGACAGTGTGAGGAAAGTGCTGCCAATAACCGGCAATTGTATTTACAATTGTATTGTGATTGGTCTCTTACCTCATCATGTGGTCAGCTGTGTCTGTAGGACACAGTGATCATGGAGATCACCAGGTGCGCACCGCTGGGGGTGTGCAGGAGGGTGCATTATGAGAGGACGTCATACGACGCCCTCCCAAAACTGCACAACCACGCTGTAGCCGTCATTTTGCTGTAGCACAGTAAGGATGTGGTTTAAGTGCTTATAATATTGAAAGAAAAGTGCCTTAGTGCTTCTGGCTGAATTCAAAGTTCAGTTTCCACTCCAGTATCTGTGTTCCCATGCTCCCCCTTTGCGCACCACACTCACCACCCATCCATGACCCCTTATGTTACTAAGCATGTCTGCTAGCGCTCAGGGATTTCTCCTCCAGGTCTCCTTTTCCTCCTTAGGGCTTTACCCAGATGCCACCTTTCCAGGAACCAGCTTGTAACGGCATGGAAAAGACCAAATGAATAGTCCAAATCAGGAGTGGACTGACAACTCATGGGGCCCCCGGGCAATAGGGGATCATGGGGCCCCTGTGTCCTTGCCCAAACTCAAAAAAGCCTATGAAAAAGGTACCAGGGGCATCTCATGGGGCCCCCTACTGACCCCGGGTCCTCGGGCAGTGTCCGAGTTTACAAATGGTCAGTCCGCCCCTGGTCCAAATAGTGAATTAACGTTTAATGATAACAATTAAACCAGGTCAGAAAAAGTACACAACATAAGTAAATAATGTACCTAACAATATGTCCGTGACACTCCTGCATTCTACATACCGAAATGAACAAACTGGCAGTGACACCGATGGCGTAAGTAAGCTCCATCTAATGCGTTTCGGCACAGGGACGTCATCAGAAGTGACCTCCTAAACGTTTATCTATTACATTATGGGGAATTGCCTCAATCCAAAACAGTTTCAGGCCTTGGGTGCTGTTGTGCTGTCTGGGGACACTATGCTCTTGGTCCCCCTCTTCTATGAACCATCAGTGTTTCCCAAATCTGGTGCACATGGACCTAATGGTCATCCCACGCATGTACATGGACGTCACTCATTCTGACACAGCCAAAGTGTTCGCTGAGCTAGTCATGCACAGTTCAGTGTACATTTAATAAAACATTTCAAGCAGGCAGCAAACTGTGTGCTGTGTGCTGTTTTACTGTGAGCTGTGTGTGTGTTTTACAGTGTAATCACACTGTTTTGTATGGCTCTGCTATGCAGAGCCATACAAAGCAGTGTGCTGCAGCTGCCAGGGGAGAGATCTGTATTGTTTCCATACAGACCTCTCCCCTGTCAGTGATACTTGGCGATCGCCGTGTGCCGGTGGGGAATCACCAGCTGGGACTTGGTGATCGACAGCTGATGCCGCCAATGGAAATGCAAAATCATACAGTGGGGCAAAAAAGTATTTAGTCAGCCACCAATTGTGCAAGTTCTCCCACTTAAAAAGATGAGAGAGGCCTGTAATTGGCATCATAGGTAGACCTCAACTATGAGAGACAAAATGAGAAAAAAATCCAGACAATCACATTGGCTGATTTGGAAAGAATTTATTTGCAAATTATGGTGGAAAATAAGTATTTGGTCAATATCAAAAGTTCATCTCAATACTTTGTTATATATCCTTTGTTGGCAATGACAGAGGTCAAACGTTTCCTGTAAGTCTTCACAAGGTTGGCACACACTGTTGCTGGTATGTTGGCCCATGCCTCCATGCAGATCTCCTCTAGAGCAGTGATGTTTTGGGGCTGTCGCTGGGCAACACGGACTTTCAACTCCCTCCAAAGGTTTTCTATGGGGTTGAGATCTGGAAACTGGCTAGGCCACTCCAGGACCTTGAAATGCTTCTTACGAAGCCACTCCTTCGTTGCCCGGGTGGTATATATATATATGTGTGTGTGTGTGTGTGATTTTGCGCAGCCCTGCCACCCTGTAGCAGTAATTGTGCTATAGAGCGGCGGGCAAGAGGTTAAAACAGACAAGGGTTTAATGTCACTTTAAGGGTGAAGGTCCGCTGTAACTCAGTGAGGCCAAGGAATCAGGATGGCAGCCAGGAGACTAACATTTTCAAAGAAGAGGCCAGCAATGACAACCCAATACTTTTCTCATGACAGAATTACTTTAAATATCTAGCATCTACTAAAAACTGAAAAACATATTTTCGATGATCTCGATTATTTAAAAGCCAAAAAAAGTGTGCATTTTGCTAACGGTTATAGGAATTCCCTTATCACAGTAGGAGCAAACAAAGTAGAAACCTATTCTGAACTGAGTTACAGACATTCACAAAGTGCTGGCTTGGGCAAATGTCAAAGTTTGACAGTAGATATGATTTATGCTTCAACAGAAAGAAGAGCAGTTATACTAACATTTCCACACAAATAACCGGTAGGAACACAATGAACGTTTTATGTCCTATACGGCGTGTGTTCCAACAACCGTTCACCGAGTCGTATTTATTCCTATGAATAGACTCCGGGAGCGGCATTCATGAAATATGAAAGCTGTGATTTATAAAGTGATAGAGAAATAGCTTTTATACACTAAGATTACCACTGATAAAAGAGACATAAATCAAAGTATGTTACGGATTATGAATAACCTCTTCTGTCTGGGGCCGATGTGCCGATGTGCCCTTTGAATGATCCATTAAAATAAAAATGAGATCTGACTGCAATAATTGTCAGGCCTGATTACAAAGTACTTTCTCCAATTTTTAAATATGCTGTAGGATTTTCCCACGATGCCTTTACTAAGCAGTGAGGTAGAGGACCATTTAAATAAGGACTTGGAAAAGCTTGAAACTTACATTTAGCTAGAGTGTATGTTCACTTACCGGCTGGTAAAGATTTTCTTAAAGGCATTGTACACTTTCAAATTGTTTGTTCTTTTAATTAAATATGAGTGTAGTAATATTCCCTGTGTTGTGTGTTTGTCTTACCTTGCAATGATGGACTCACATCATGTTGTGGCTGCAGTCTGTAATGTCATGGTTGATTGATTTCCCTGTATCCATATATTCATTCACTTAGCTTGTCCCTATTCGCCAAAGGGATAAGACAACTTCATGTTGTGGGTCACGCAGCATCCAATGCATGCCTTGCCATCCCTTCTGTGTCACATTACAAATGTGGGAGTGTCAATGTAATAAAAATAAATCTGCCTGTTTGTGTCTGTGTCAGATCTAATTACTGTGAAGATCTCATCTGCAGAGCACTAGACTGAGAGATTCAGGGATTGTGGGATATATAGTTTTTTTCACGAGAAATGCCAATACAGACAGAGGTTATACATTACCCTGTGCAATGCCATGCCATTGCTAGTAGATAGTAGTACCATAGTAGATTTACTCTACTATAGGTTGGGTGTACAGGGCAACAAAAGACACATGAAACTACACGATCAATGTAAATTTTATGCAGGGGAGAAACACAAGGTGCAGGTAGCAAGGTTTACAGTGCCTTTAGAATTAACCAGTGGTTTTCAAATGTCTGTCTGTCTGTCTGTCTCTCTCACTCTCTCCCTCTCTCATATTAATGTGAATGTAGTAAAACAGAAGACCTCCATACCCCAGCAAACGTAAAGGGGTTGTATGCAGAGCTGGTGCTTTCACTAGGCAAACTAGGAGGACCACCTAGGGCGCACTGCCACCTAGGTGCACCTGGGTGCAGCACAGGCCAGCACTCTCTCTGTGTGGGACGTCACCACATCATGAATGATCCTTCAGCTGAGATAAGGGGTGGCAAGAGGGGAGGAAGAAAGAACAGAGGAAGATACCAGGTGTCTGGGGCCAGTGTAGCAGCTGAGCTGCAGCTTCTTCCAGTGTTCCTCTCAGACTCAGTCCCTACTGCAAGCTGGCTATCAGCTGCTGATCACTGTGGAGGTTCAGCTCTTCTTTTCCCATTCATCAGCGGAGCTGCGCTTGCAGAGGAAGGTAGTATATGATTCTAAAAAATATAAAATATAGTGTTGCGCTAACTCATAACATATTTGCTCCACCACAACAGAAAGTGCACCTCCACCTATGAATAAGGATGGCCGCTCACCTCATGAAATGGACCTATATGATATTATAGGTCAACCAAGCATAGTAATTCAATAAAAAGGCTCCAGATGGCAGCAAAGAGCTGATTGAGGCAACACCATAGTGTCAAGGTCCTACCTTTTCCCAGAGGTTATGTTACTCCATGTGCTGGCATCCATCTTGGATTTCTGCAGAGCATGGTGGGAATCTTTTATGCCTTCAGGTCTCTGAGGTCCATCCCCCAGAGGGGTGTGGCTGGTTACATATAAGCCTGTGGTCCGCACATGCCCTGTGCACTTGTGTCTTGTATCTTTGTGTTGCTACATCTCTGTTCTGACTCTCGTGACTCTCCTGGAATCTGACTCGGCTTGTGACTCGACTATTCTTTGTGTTCTCCTTTGATCTAACCCTCGGTTGCTGAACCCGGCCCGAGACGTGTGATTCTCGTCTGCTGTCCTGTACCATTTTGTCCTGTTGTTGTCGACCCGGCCTGCCCGACTACTCTATTGTCCTTTCCACCAGCTACACGCCATTGGCGGCGGCCATTACCGCAACTGGGGTGTCTCGGGGCCGCGACCTGGTTCCTGGCTGCGTCAAGTCCATCCCCACCATCAGGGGCCCTGGTGAAGGGCAGCCTGGGACTTAGACTCCGCGCCCTGAGGGACTTCAGTCTGTGGGTGGTGGTTGTCGTCAGCCAGTGCGTTACATTGTTAATAGGCCTGCCTGCCCATTTCAGCGTTCCTGTCCTGACACATAGATGATCATATACGCTCGTATGTCAAGGATCTCTTCATAACTCCATATCGACATATAAGGAAGAAAAACAGTCTGCCATTGCATAAAAATGTTTTCATTTTTAAGAAACACAGGCAGAGTATCACTCACATCTTAAAAATGGTGTACAGCTTATAACGTCCGGTCCGCAAGTCCGTGACCGGAACTGACATCACTAAGCTCCACCCCATGCGTTACGTTGTGGTTAATCCTCCAAAGAAAAATGAATTTGCTTTTTTTACTGGTAAAGGATTTTTTCCATGCAGAAGGTGTTTTGGATGTGTAAGAACGAAAGGGCTTAATCTTAAAGGAGCCAGTTTTATAGCAACAAGTACAGATAAGCAATATCAGATTGATGATTTTATTACATGCAAAACTGAAGGGGTAGTGTATGCATTAGAATGTAGCTGTAGTATGCAATATATCGGGCGGACTAAAAGGCCCTTATGGAAGAGAATCAGAGAACATGTTCAAAATATTTGTAAAGGTTTTAAAAATCATTGTATATCCAGACATTTTGCCACAGTGCAAAATAAAGATCCATCAGGTTTAAAGTTTTGGGGAATCGAAAAGTACCATCCACACTGGAGGGGCAGTGATAAAATTTGGTCCCTTAGTCAGCGGAAATCTTTTTGGATATATGAACTACAGACTTTATATCCACTAGGTCACAACGTCGATTTTGATCTTAACTCTTTTATTAGTAATATGTAATATTGTTTTTTACAAAGCAGTTTAATTATTTATTATAATTATGAGGTGTTATATATTATTTATTTATTTATTTTAGGTACTTATATAGCGCCGTCAATTTACGCAGCACTTTACATATACTGTATATTGTACATTCACATCAGTCCCTAACCCTCAAGGGTTAATCTAAGGTCCCTAACTTACATTCACACATACACATACTAGGGCCAATTTAGTCAGGAGCCAATTAACCTACCAGCATGTCTTTGTCCTATCAGCATGTATATCCCTACCCGTAGATGAGGCATAGTATTATTCAATATATTTTGGGGTGTCGTTTAATTTTCTACCACTAGATGGGGCATATAATTCCCAATAAAGTTTTTTATAGGTTAAGGATATAATTAAATGTTCTTTTTATATATGTTTTTATATGTTTTATTTTTTTTACCATTCTTATTGATTAATAGACGGCTTGGTGTGGGTTTTTTTTCGTTTTGAGGGACATTCAGCTTGTCTTTGGGCTCTTCTGAGTCAAATTGGTCCGGTTGCTATAGCTATTGATTTGTTATATCCCTGACGAAGCCGCATGGTTGGTGGCGTAACATGTGGGGCGGAGCTTAGTGATGTCAGTTCCGGTCACAAACTCGAGGACCGGAAGTTATATGCTGTATACCGATCTTAGCCATCTTTTAAGATGTGAGTGATACTCCACATGTTTCTTTTTAAATTAAAACGTTATTATGCAATGGGAGGCTGTTTTTCTTCCTTAAATGTTGATATGGAGTTATGAAGAAATTCTTGTCATATGAGCGTATGTGGTCATCTATGGTGTTGCCTCAAACAGCTCTTTGCTGCCATCCGGAGCCTTTTTATTGAATTATTATGCTTGGTTGACCTATAATATCATATAGGTCCATTTCATAAGGTGAGCGGCCAGCCTTATTCATAGGTGGAGGTGCACTTTTTGTTGCGGTGGAACACTGTCGTTTTTGGAGTTTTCTGGACCACCTTCTATCTTCAAGCACTTATAAGCACGTTATTGGATTTGAACTGTCATATTACAAAGACTGTTTTTTTCTCATTTATTATTTCACTTCCATAAATATGTTATGAGTTAGCGCAGTTAACTATATTTTATGTTTTTAATTTTTTTTTGTGTTGAGTGTGGGATCACTTATTGCAGCAGCTCATTTAATGTTTCAAGTTTATATTATGATAGCGCATATTGATTTTTATTTTAATATCTGATTCTGATATCTCATATCTGTTTGAATGTGACCTGGCTGGGTCAGAGAGTGATGACATCATCACAATCCCACAGCCTGCTCTTCTACCGCCTGCTGGGCCTGCTGATCTGTGTCAGTGTTGTTGGTGGTGTGTTGTGTCGGATCTGTCACTGTGTGGGATTGCTCAGTTCAGGTGTTCTCTGTGTGTGTGTTGGGGCTGGGCTGCCTGCAGTCACAGCATTCTCCCCCCATTGCCTGGGGTATTCCAGCCTGGGATCTGTCAGAGTGTGGATCCATCATCCTCCACTCACTGCGACAGTCACCCTGCTACTGCCAGCCACAGACACAGTCCATCCGTCCGAAATGTAGCAGTTTCATGTTTTGTTGATTTAATATTTTATACTGTTTTTAAAATTTTTTTTTGGGGGGGGAGCAAGTAGCTGTTTTTTGTCTAGGGTGCAAATTAGTCTAGCACCGGCCCTGGTTGGAGGTAAAGGTGCTAGGCAAAAAGCATGATCAGATAGTAAAAACAAGATAATGGCCAGTAGTATATGGAACACTGGAGCAAGGTGTAACAACAGAAGAGGGACTAAATACACTCCCAGCAGCCAGCACCAGGTGGAGCTGATTACTGGGATCTGCTGGCTGCTGGGAGACACACACTGGTGGACACTGGAACTACGAACTTCCCTTCTGGAAAGCACAGTGCCACCAGCAGATGATCTAGCTTCTGATAGCAAAAATGAAAGATATTGCATTGTTTTAGTCAATACATGTGGTGGCTGCATTAGTTTTCTTTTTTCAGGCCTTTTTTTGTTTTTTTGTTTTTTTTTTCATCTGGTGATCCTTTCAATAATATACTTCCTGTCTTTGGTGTGACAACGGTCACTAAATTTAGAGCTTCTGCGGAGAAGCAGCATTGTCACCCTAGGGCAGGGAGTGTTCTACGGCTCCAAAATGTCTCCACTTTTCCTCATCCTTATAACATAGATGTTTTGTAGTCCACAGACAAAGTTGGAAACAATACTGATAGAAGTGGAGCACAGGAAGTCATCAGATCACTAGATTTCTGGCAGAATCAACGTGTATATATAGATATATAATTTTTTTTTTTTTTGCTTGTATTGAACAGCTACAACAAAACACACCCGATGGTATATTTAACAGACCAAATGAGATAAAAATATAAGAAGTTCATTGTCAGGGTTTACATACACTTTACAGAAACAGTAGCACACAGAAAAGAGGAGTTAGTGACAGACGGCACATACAGGGAGGGAGGTGACAGATGGTGTATGCAGAGAGTGAGGTGACATTTGGCTCACACAGAGTGGGAGGTGACAGATAGTCCACACCGCACACAACTCATGGGGCCCCCGAGCAATAGGGGATCATGGGGCCCCTGTGTCCTTGCCCAAACTCAAAAAAGCCTATGAAAAAGGTACCAGGGGCATCTCATGGGGCCCCCTACTGACCCCAGGCCCTCGGGCAGTGCCTGAGTTTCCAAATGGTCAGTCCGCTTCTGGTCCACATAGAGGACATCGGGAGGTGATAGGCGGCACACACAAAAGATAGATGAAGGTGAAAGATGGCGCACACATAAGATAGATGGAGGTGAAAGATGGCACACACACAAGATAGATGGACGTGAAAGATGGCGCACACATAAGATAGATGGAGGAGAAAGATGGCGCACACATAAGTTAGATGGAGGTGAAAGATGGCGCACACATAAGTTAGATGGAGGTGAAAGATGGCGCACACATAAGATAGATGGAGGTGAAAGATGGCGCACACATAGGATAGATTGAGGTGAAAAATGTCACACACATAAGATAGATGGAGGTGAAAGATGGCACACACATAAGATAGATGGAGGTGAAAGATGGCGCACACATAAGATAGATGGAGGTGACAAACTGTGCACACAGAGAATAGAGCTTTGTGACAGAAAGCACACACATTTTTTTACCTGAATTTTTTTTGTTCCAGAAATACTCCGTTTTATAAATTTTCTTTTACCCAAATATTTACCTCGCCTTTGCCCTCCCCACTGTTCTGTCCACATACCTGAATCAACCAAAAATAACCAGTACCTTTGGCATGGGGATAGTGTGACTCTTTAAATATATATATATTTAATCTAGTGATGTATTTAATATTATTACTTATCTGCTATATGTCACTATAAGCTGTATAGAAATATGGTATATTCATTCAGGTAATGAGCCCACGTACAGTATGTTCCATGAATTGTTATATGGTCACATCAAGAATAGTACAGTAGCTATTTTAGTCCTTCACTTCATTTTTCTCTTTTATTTTTTTTTCTAAGTGTATAAGAATCACATTTACTGCATAAACTTGATTCAATTATATACTGTACATCATCAAAATAAAAATATCTTTAATATAAATGTTTATGAACAATGTAGCCTGAAGGGACCAAGAGCCGATGACAACTTGATAATTAAAAAGGCGGACAAATAGTATCAATTACGGGAAGGAAACAGACCATTTATTTTCTGATACTAATTCATCTGTCAAATACATCTAATCCTATCAAAATATATTGCTTTAACATGTATTAATTATTGTCAATTTCTATAAATTATACATTTGTGGCAACATCAAAAAATGTATTCTATTCAACTCTTTATTAAAATTGAACAAAAGAAGAAATAGAATTGAGTTTAGTTATCAGAATAGCCAAATAAAAAATACAAATACAAAAAAAATTAGAATGTTTTTTAATTGTGTGGAACAAGAGTTTTATTTTCCCAAAGAACAGAAAATGTATTTCTTTCCTGATTATTTTCAAACATGACAAAGAAATGACTGTTCCTAAGGTTCTATTTTCTCTGAGAGCTATTTTATTATAATTGTCACATAGAAGCAATTAGATTTCCTAACGGTAACTGCATCTGGGCCAATTAGACATTAGTGATCGGCTGAACACCCCCCTGTTCCGTTCGTTGTCGAACATTCAAACCTACCGAAAGTTTGACCGCGAACTTCGAACAGGGACAATTCATGAAGCGGTATCTTTCTTACCACATCTGAGTATGCTGTAAGATACCTCTCAACTACTAAAATACTGCATGAGTTATATGAATAAGTTATAATTAATGTTCCCCGCTGACAGCTGGATGTAAAAATAATTTCCTGCATTGCCCGGAAATTACATTTTTTTTTAAATGGTGCGGGGTCTCCCCCCCATTCATACCAAGCCCTTGTAAAAGCACAGGGTGCCAGTGGTGGACCTGCCAATTCTGGTGTTCAATGGCAAATGCCAATTGAGCTCTATAGTACCGGGCAGTGAGCACAGGGCCCACTAGAGGATGTCGGGCCCTCAGGCCACTCTCATGAAGTCTGTTTCTGATTGTTTGGTCAGAGACATTCACACCAGTGGGCTGCTGGAGGTAATTTTGTAGGGCTCTGGCAGTACTCATCCTGTTCCTTCTTGCTCAAAGGAGCAGATACCGGTCCTGCTGATGGGTTAAGGACCTTTTACGGCCCTGTCCAGCTCTCCTAGAGTAACTGCCTGTCTCCTGGAATCTCCTCCATGCTCTTGAGACTGTGCTGGGAGACACAGCAAACCTTCTGGCAATGTCACGTATTGATGTGCCATCCTGGAGCAGCTGGACTGCCTGTACAAATTGTGTAGGGTCCACGAATCTCCTCATGTTACCAGAGACACTGACCCTAGCCAAATGCAAAACTAGTGAAAAACAGTCAGAAAAGATGAGTAGGGAAATAAATGTCAGTGGCCTCCACCTCTAAAACCATTTTTGTTTTGGGGGTCATCTCATTGTTGCCCATCTAGTGCACCTGTTGTTAATTTCATTAACACCAAAGCAGCTGAAACTGATTAACAACCCCCTCTGCTACTTAACTAACCAGATCAATATCCCAGGAATTTAATTGACTTGATGCTAGACTCTGATTAAAAAGTGTTCCTTTAATTTTTTTAAGCAGTGCTGCATTCCTTGGCCTCCATGTGCATTTGCTCTACTTTTGGTCCCAAAACATTTGGTCCCTCTTACATGCAATGCATAAGAAACCCGCATGCTATAGGCACCTTAGTGCATGCTATAGGCACATTCAAATTCAAAGCCTGTGTGAGCCTACGAAAATAAATTGTGGCATGGGGTGTAGAAGGTGGTTGGAGCTTTGACTTGTAGCCATCACTAAGCAAGGTCTCCAGGCAGTGTGTTCCCAGGTATGAAGGCTCCTCAAATGTGCAGGAGAAGTTTTGCTAATATCTTATAGAGGTCGCTTGTGGAGGATGTCATTGTATAAGTTACCTTATGTTTTGCTCTATTAGTTTTGATATGTCAAAAGTAGTCACAACTTTTTGATATATATACACGGCACAGCAAATAATAATTGTCTTTGAATTACAGAGAAATATGTCAGTTTTGCACAATTCCCAATTTCAGGACATTTTTATAAATGAGCCCAGTAGTTGGCATTTAATTTCACTAATAAAGGAACGGGATAATTCCCCCTTGTTATTAAAGAAGATTTAGTAGAACATATTAGGCCTATTTCCTCATTTATTTTCTCATTGATCATTTCATGAAATATGCATAGACTATATAAAGAACTAATTATCATATATGTAAGTAGGGCATATTTTTCCCATTGAACATAAGAGTACACAGGAATACAAAGGATATCTTCTCGCCTTTATACTTTATAGATTGAAAGTATTCCACTGAGCATTATTTCATTTTAAATGCAAAATAACAAAGTCTCATTAGAATTTTAAAAGAAAAAAAAATGTATGACCATTGTTCTAAAATAAATATTTTGTGTTGATCTATTGACTCTGTGTAAGGCTTGTGCGACTTGTCATTGGACAAGTCACAGCCCTTTGGTTTTCAATGGCGCCCATTCAAACAGATGCGGCTTAAAAAGAAAAGGTTCCTGCACTAGTTTGATGCAACTTAATGCCAGAGAATGTAAAGTCAGATCAAAGCTCTCCAGCAGAATGTATCAGTTCACATGGATAGGACAAACCACTTAATGCTGGCAGGGGTGATTAAAATGATCAACTTTTATTTATTCATTTAAAACCTTTATCCCAAAAGGAAAAAAAAAGCTGTTTGCTGTAACCAGTTATAAAGTCTGAGGTGGACTTTGGCTTCATTTTTTTAGTATATTCAAATCTGTGAGCAGGGGCGGACTGACAACTCATGGGGCCCCCAGCCAAATGGGAGATCATGGGGCCCCTGTGTCCTCACCCACACTCAAACCACACCCAAAAAGCCTATGAAAGGTACCAGGGGCATCTTATGGGACCCCCTACTGACCCTCAGGCCTTCGCGCAGTGCCTGAGTTCCCAAATGGTCAGTCCGCCCTTTCTGTGAGTACATTTACCAATACCTCCCCCTGCTATGGTCTGCTTTGACTCCTGTGCTCCTTCATCCAAAGTTATGTCTCACTAATACTGGAGGTGTGTTACTGACCAGATCACCAGAGGAAAACAGAGAAAAAAGAAAAAAAACAGAGAAAAAAGATAAGAAAACGAATGCAGGCACCACATCTAATGACTGGTAAGCTGCAACATAATACATTTTTGGTTTGGGTTTTAATACTACTTTAACTTTTACAACCCCGGTCACATCAAAGCCGATTTTGAAATCGTGCTACTTACAGTGAAGGCGCACAATTCAAAATCAGGTGACCTGACGATTTCATTGCGATTTGCAAGACATATGACACGGATGTCTTTGCAAATCGCAACAAAAGTAGTGCATGCACTACTTTAGAAATCGGTGCGGCTCCGACAACAGGGTGCGACTTGGTATACAATTTGCAAGTTGCAGGGCATGCAAATCGCATGCCAAGTCACACCCGATGTGAAATTGGGGGCTTAGGGCCAGTTCACACTACATGCATTTGAGTGTTTTTTTTTTCTGCATTCAAAACGCGCAGAAAGTAGGCTATATGGTTGTCAATGTCATAGATCACATCAGTGCTTGCAGTTCCAGTGAATTCCAGTTGCAGAAAAAAAGGTAGAACAGACTGCAGTTTTCCTGCATAGAACTGTACGGGAACACGGTAAAACACATACAAATGCACCGAAATGCACTGGAACACACTGAAAACGCACTGGAACGCACATGTCCCTTTGTAAATTGAAAAAAAAGAGAGGGGGAAAAATAAACCAGAGAGCATAAAAATGAACCAAACTGCACATATTAAATGTATAAAAAAAAATTTGGGCACAAAAATAAAATCTTCCATGGGCTCAACATGCCTCACAGCAAATTCCTTTGGGTGTCTACTTTCCGAAAAGGGGTCATTTGGTGGGGGTCTTTGTACTGCCCTGGCATTTTAGCACCTCAAGAAATGTGATAGGCAGTCAGAAAGTAAAAGCTGTGTAAATTCCAATATCTATACCATAGTTTGTAGACACTATAACGTTCACACAAACCAATTAATATACACCTATAGGGATTTTTTTTACCAAAGACATGTAGCAAAATACATTTCAGCCAAAATTTATGAGGAAATTTGAGTTTATTGGATATTCTTTATGACAGAAATGAGAAAATATTGAGTTTTTTTCTTCAAAATGTTTGGTCTTTTTTGTTTATAGCGCAAAAATGAAAAACCCAGAGGTGACCACCAAAAGAAAGCTCCATTTGTGGGAAAAAAGGACATAAATTTTGTTTAGGTACAGCATTGCATGACCACGCAATTACCAGTTGCAATAGCACAGTGGTCAATAGCAAAAAATGGCCTGGTCAGGCAGGGGGGTAAATCCTCTAGCGGGCAAATGGTTAATCACCACTTCCAGTGTTATGTCACCAGTCGCACCGCTGCAATTTAAAATCGTCCAATTTGTGTGCAATTTCAGTGTGATTTCAGGTGCAATTTCTGAAGACTTTATTACTACTTGTGAAGATTTTCAACAATTTTTTGCAAAAAAAATCATGCGAATATCTATTATATTCTATGTATGTGAAATCGCAACAAAACTGCAGAAAAAAATAATGCAAGAACTACTTTAGAAACCGCGGTGCAGCAAATCGCAAACGTTAAGACTCTCACATTTACAGTCATTAAATGCGATTTCAGGTGCGATTTCAATTGCCAAATTGCACCTGAAATCAACAGTATCGACCTATCAGTGCTGCCTATCAGTGCCCATGATTGCTGCATATCAGTGCAGCATCATCAGTGCCCATCAGTGCTGCCTATCAGTGCAGCCTCATCAACGCACATCAGTGAAGGAGAAAAATTACCTGTTTGCAAAATGTTATAATAGAAACAAAGAAAAACTTTTTTTCAAATTTTTGCTATTTTTTGTTTATAGTGCAAAAAATAAAACACCCAGTGGTGATTAAATACCACCAAACGAAAGCTCTATTTGTTTAAAAAAAATTATAAAAATGTCATATGGGTACAGTATTGCATGACTGCACAATTGTCATTAAAAGTGGGACAGCGCTGAAAGCTGAAAATTGGCCTGGGCACAAAGGGGGTAAAAGTGCCCGGTAGGCAAGTGGTTAATAGAGACACAATAAAACATTTTTTGCAGATCTAACACACTGTAAACCCAGTAACATAATATAAATGGCTTGCACCCTATGGGGTGCTAATGGGTCTATCAACATGTTTCAGTTAATATATTTTTAATAATATAGATCAGCCATCAATAATTTATTTATTCCAGTTAAAATATGCATGATTATATTATGCTTATACTGCAAGTGTGAAGGAAACGTATTATCCTTAATGCTCATTATGCAGGGTAGTGCTACTTTGAAGTTCTTGCAAAGTTTGATATATATAGTATGTTGTTCTCTATTACTATTCTTACTAATTTTCTGTTCTTTTTGTGATCTTGTGAATGCCAAAACCAGACTTACATAAAAGTAAAAATTAAAAATACACAATGGGAGTGAATAAGGAGGCCTATAAGGGAGCAGGCCAAGAGCAGAACGTACAGAACAAGTGGAAGTAACAGGTAGTGAGCATGCAAAAACCAGAAAAAAGTTGAGGCTGAACTGAAAAAATGGAATCAAATTGCAAAAAGAAAGAAGTGAGAAAAGGAAAAGGCATGGGCAGAAACCAACGAGAGCAAGTCAAACAGGCCAGCCATACAGGCAGATGAACATCATCCAATGTTAAAGTGGCTTAATGGTTAGTACTTGTATCTCGAAGCAAAGGGGTTATTGGTTTGAATTCCAATCAGGATATTATCTGCATGGAGTTTTCAAGTTCTCACTGTGCATGAGTGAGCTTCCTTCAAGTAGACATGTATGATTAGTTTTGTTATGAATTGAAATTCGGACTATATTTTCTTTATTTGGAGAGTCGGATGTACTTGACTTTCCGAATCACAGCAGTAACAAATTTCAATGAATCTGAAATAAATTATAACAAAACGAATTATTTGAATTTGAAAATGAATTTGAATTTAAAAAGGAAACCTATTGCAATAAATACAGTAGGGTATAAAAGTGAAATAAGACGACGATTACTGGTGTTGATGGTGCCTCGAATCTTGAAAGAAGATCAGAAAGAACATTGTCTTGAAATTTCACCCAATATATATATATATATATACATGCACAACCATCTCTACGTAAATCAAGACTCATCAGACCAATCTACGTTCTTCTAATATTCTATTGTCCAATTGTGGTGAACCTGTGCGAATCGTAGTCTCAGTTTCCTGTTCTTAGCCCACAGCACCTGGTGTAGTTTTCTGCTGCTGTAGCCCATTTGCTTCAAGGTTCGATATGTTGTGCATTCAGAGATGGTATTCTGGACAACAACAAATCCCAGCACAGCAAAAAAAAGGAAAATGAAAATCTACAGATCAACAGCAGCTAGACTCCAAAAGTGGCACACACTTGAGTAACTTCAAGCCCAAAACAAAAAAATATATATTGCAGCTGACCAATCCTTAGATGTGGTGGCTGCATTCATTTTCTTTTTTTTAGAATTTTTGTCTTCTGTTTTCCCCTGGTGACTTGGCCAGTTACACACCTCATGGATTAGAATGCTCCCACTCTGGATGAAGGAGCACAAGGGGAACCATTGAACAATAGCATTGTCAGTCTGTGGGGAGGGGAGTGCTTTAATAGTTCTGCCATCTTCAGTATACTCTTTCAATAGACATTTTTAAAGGCCAAATTCACTCTTTTCAAAAACCTGCCTTTGCACTCACGGGGCCCAAATAGATATAAAAAAAAAACAGTGCAGCTTTGTACAGTTCATTTTATTTTTATACCTGTAGGCCATTTAGGTCCCTCCAGAAGCTTGGCAGTAAAATTCCCAGTTGGTGACCTCCAAGTCCTGCTGTGTGTTGGAATGTGAAAGCCGTTAAGTGCTCACTCTCAGCATTGGAGGAGTGAAAACCAACAGTTTTGGAGTCCAAGCAACACGCCAGGACGTGGGGGTCTCTAACAGAGTTTTTCTGCATGATTTCTGGTGGAACCCAAACAGCTTACAAACATAAGAGTAATATTAACCCCGTCCTGACTAGCACTGATGTCCCTTTAACTGGGCTATTAGGCCCAGGGGATAGGAAGGTCTGCCCGATCACATGACCACTGGCTGTCATAGTGGTCACATGCTATACTCATAGGGCAGCCCATCCATTTTAATGGTTCTCATGCTTCTTGCATGTTTTAACTGCTCTTGATGTGTTTGTCACACTTTTTTTAGAGTTGTGATTCTCCATGGAAGCCCAAAAGTACCCTATATATCAATATGTTCTAGTATGGATTTATTACCCTTGACACTCTTTAATATACTAGTAAATAAGCCATTTGGATTTTCTTGCCTTCCTTTTTTCCCTCACTGTGATTTTACGATAATCAAGGAAATTGTTGTTTCTCCTTCACTACATTCATTACAAGAGTCAGAATCTCACATTAAATGTCTCAGAGGTAATGAAACATTTGTCTAAGCACTTCCAGCATTTTATGTTCCAGTGATGAGCACATTTTACGAATGGGAGAAAGCTTTCTGCATTAACTTGTGCAATATGTCAGAACAAAACTATCCTTCGCTTTGTATCTCCATCTAGGTAAACTGCTTATTGTAGCTGACACATTTGCATCGCAGTTATCACAGAGATGCTCAGTGAACCAAAAGGCTTTGATTTAAATCCGATCCAAAGGAAACATTATCCCAGGTTTGTCAAACACATGGCAGAAATGTAATGTTCATTTTAAGCTGCTTTAGATTAAAAAGTGGCTTCTTGATTAACTAGAATTTTAGAAACATATTTTTTTTCCTTATACCTCATTTTTTTTCTTTGTCTGCCTCCTGTGGGTTACTACCTTCACTTTCAGTGATATTGTTTACCAGTAATAATGTATGTAACTGTAGGCTAACAACTAAATATTAATTTAAAATACTTGTTTTCTGTAGTTCTGTTTATCCAGTCTTGTGATATGCATAGTGCGCAGGTGACACAGTTACTGTATATCCTGCTCCAGCAATACAGATCTGCTATGTCACCTTTTCTGACTTTAGCCTGCTTGCTGAATTCTTGGGTACTTGAGTGGTGGCAGTGTCCCTACCCTGGTTCCTGCCATTGTTCCAGCTTATTTTGGGGAGTTGAGTGTTCCCAGTATCATTTTGTGTGCTCCCATTTCTCTTTTTGTGAAATAGGAGAAATAAATTACATATCCAAGAGGGAAGGTGGGAACTCTAATTCTGACTATGGCAGTATGTAAGACCCCCTTCATCTTGGCCATGGGACTTGACTATAGCAGTAGGTAAGACCCCCCTTATCTTGGCCATAGGTTCTAGCTATGGCAGTAAGGCATCCCTTCATATTGGCCATGGTTCTCCTGACTATGGCAATAGGTAAGACTCTCCTCATCTTGGCCATGGATCCTGACTAAGGCAGTAGGTAAGATCTCCCCTAATCTTGGCAATAGGTCCTGACTTTGGCAGTAGGTAAGACTCCAATCATCTTGGCCATAGGTCTTGACTATGGTAGTAGGTAAGACTCTCCTCATCTTGGCCATGGATCCTGACTAAGGCAGTAGGTAAGATCTCCCCTAATCTTGGCCATAGGTCCTGACTTTGGCAGTAGGTAAGACTCCAATCATCTTGGCCATAGGTCTTTTTTTTTTTTTTTCCAAAAAAAACGTTTTATTGAAGTATGAAAGGTAAACAAATGATAGACAGATACGGATCGCAGTCCGTGCAACATTTCTTGTACGTTCTCCCGTAACGCAGACGGGATCAAGACAATATATTAATTTGTAGAACATCAGAGGACGGAGTTCCACAGTAGGGCAAAAGTGATATACGTAACCATAGCAATACTGACAGTAGCCTGTACTTTAGATAATTATGGTATACATTAGGCTCTATGTAAGGAGAGTACACATAAGCGGATTCTGAAGTGGTCGACAAAAGAATCCTCACAAGGCATCTATGACATATATTTCCATCACTAAAAAATGTGGGCTACTGTTGTAGAATATTGTTACATCTGTATAGCTATGAGTGTTCCGTACCGAATGAGAATAATAGCTAATTAGACTATGAGAAAAAAGGGTGTAAATGAGAGAAAGAAAAGAAAAGAAAAGAAAGAGAGGAGCGTGGGGATATAGGAAGAATATGAGATGAGATATCAAAATGAGGTGGGAAGAGACGCACATGACAAAGAGAAGGGGGGAATGGGGAGAAAAAAAAAAAAAAGGGGGGGAGGGGGAGGGTGGGATAAGGGGGGGGGGGGGGGAGTGGTTGGATGATGAGGTTCTTACTTAAATAAGCATAACCAAACCAGTTACATCTATTAGTAACAGCCTGGCTGTATCTAATTCCATCTTTTTAATTAGCGATATAATTCAGTGAATGACCGTTAATGGAGTTATTGCTGAGGTGAAAGTTCTAGAGGCCTTCTGTGCCTCCAAGTCTTTCTCGTTCAATCCTTCAGCAAGCCAAGGTAAGTATCAGTAGATTGGAAATGGGTCCAACAAGCCCAAGTCTTCCTGAATCGCTCGGGGTGATCTTTTGCCACTGAGATCAGTTCCTCCATTTCAGCAATCCGCTGGATCCTAAGAATCCACTCTCGCACGGTGGGAATATAGGCTGAGCGCCAATGAACAGGGATACACTGCTTTGCCGCATTTAACATGTGTAATGCAAGGGACTTACGGTAAATCCTCACCGGAAGGGAGGAGTGATGGAGTAGACATTGTGCTGGTGTAAAGTCTAGGGTGTAAGTGGTTACTTGTCTAATGGTGTCCAAAACTTTTCTCCAGAAGGGCTGCAGCAGCGGGCATTCCCACCATATATGTAGAAGAGTACCGGTTGCCTGGGAGCATCGCCAGCATAAATCTGGCACTTTAGGATCAAATTTATGAATCACAGATGGAACTCTGTACCATCTGGAAAAAACTTTGTAGTTGCTTTCTTGTGTAGAAACACATATGGAACCTTTATGCATGTGATCGTAAATGTGGTTCCATTCCTCAGGTGAGATTGAAATTTCTAGATCATGCTGCCAGGCTGCACAGGCTTTCAGTGAGTGAGATGTATTGGAACTTTCCAATAGGGAATATAGTTTGGATATTACATGCCTCTGTGGGAGATCTGTGAAGCAGAGTTTTTCGAAGGCAGTAAGCGGTCTTGAATAATCCTTAAGATGTGGGGAGTTACGTAGAAAATGGAGGATTTGTCTATACATCCAGGGCGTTAAGGTAAGGGCTGGCCACGCCTTTGTAATGTCTTCTCTAGATCGGAGCTTAGAATCTTTGAGAAATTGACGTACTGTTAGGTTATCTTCCCGTTTATACCCAGCGAGAAAGGTCGTAGACATCCCTGGAATAAAGTCCGGGTTCAATTTGATCGGAGTGAAAGGGCTCGGAGAGGAAGAAAGTACTTTTTCCTGAAACACTTGCGCGCTACATCGTAAAGTGGGACCTATAAGTGGGTGCATCCGAAATTCAGAAGGGACATGGGCGGTTTTCAGCCATGGGGAGGTGGAAAGTGGTATCTTCGAAAAATCAGCCTCCAAACCGACCCAGATCTTACGAATGTGATTCGTGGTCCAGTCTACTAATCTGGCTAGGTGACAAGACCTGTAGTAACGAGAAATATCCGGTAATCCAATACCTCCATTCTTCTTGGGCATAGTGAGTTGGGTGAAGCTGATTCTTGGGCGTTTATTATACCAAAGAAAAGAGGAGCAGAGCGTTTTATATGATTGAAAGAATGAATTTGGTAATTGAATTGGTATTGTTTGTAGTAAATATCATATTCTGGGGAGCACGTTCATCTTAAGTATGGCTGCTCTACCAAACCAAGAGAACCAAGGTTTATTCCACGTCTGAAGGTCTTTGGAAATGTTACGTAAGAGGGGTAGAAAATTTGTTGCATATAGTTCGGTAAGATGGGATGGTAGTTGGATACCTAAATAAGTGATAGTTTCTCGTTGCCAGGTAAAGGGAAAGTTTGATGTCGCTTGTTTAACCACCTCCGGTTTTAATGATACATTAAGCGCTTGGGATTTGGCCATAGGTCTTGACTATCGTAGTAGGTAAGACTCTCCTCATCTTGGCCATGGGTCCTGACTTTGGTAGTAGGTAAGACTCGGCTCATCTTGGCCATAGGTCCTGACTCTGGCAGTAGGTAATACTCCACTTATCTTGGCCATAAGTCCTGACTCTGGCAGTAGGTAAGACTACCCTCATCTTGGGCACGGGTCCTGACTATGGCAGTAGGTAAGACTCCTTTCATATTGGCCATGGGTGGAATTCAAATAAGTAAACTCATCAATCATGGGATGATCACATCAAATGTCCATATAGCTTTTTTATGACTATGAATTGATAATAGTTAGACAAGCAGTATCAAATGCACTTTGGAGGGCAAAGTACCCCCGCCAGTTTCATTACAGAGTCACTGTGCCATTGAATATGCTTCTCTTCTAATGGAGATTCCCTTCTAAAAGAGTATACTATAGTCCATAATGGAATTCTAGCATAAAACATAAAGACCTGATGAAGGCGGATACTTTGGCCCCCAAATTAATAGTCAAGAATAGAGCCCTATGGACAATTGATGTGATCATCTGATACTTGATCTTTTTCCTTTGGCCTTGTTCACACAGGGTGTATTACAGCATACACCCATGCAAGGGCTGTGTTTACACATAGGGGGGTGCACAGATGTTCAATGCATCCTAGTGCAGGCAGTCCCATCGATGTCTATTGGTATGCAGCCGCTGCACGGACACAGGCGCTGCTCTCAATCTAACATCTATGTGGGTGCACTGCCCCAAATGCACACTGTCTAAATTTGCATTAATGTCAATTTGGGAGCAGAGGTTGTGTCCGTGCATCCACTACATCCTAATAGAAATTAATAAAACTGCCTACACAGGGATGTAGGAAGGTAAAACATGGTCCTCGGAATACTGTAGTATGGCCCATGTGAACAAGACCTAAATTGGGTTTCATAAGTTGAGTGTCACCCACCTGGTGGAATTTATCCCCCACTTTGTGATTTTGCAAGCTGCCCAAGTCAAGCTAAAGAAAGCCACTATCATCCTGTAATTGATAAAAACACTTCAAGTTTATTTTGCTCTTGAATTGGTGGAATTCAGGTAAAGGAATTTTAGTATCTGTGTCCCCAAAAGACACTTTGCCCCAGCCTATTGACTCTTACTCATCCAGTGATCTCCATCTGGTTCTTCTGTCACAGCCACCAACAAATTATCCTATGTCATCTGGTGTTGGATCCTGGAGGGATGGGAGAGGTCACCTCCTCTGTCATAGGACAATTATGCGGCCTAGAAACTGGCCACTAGGCTTAAGCACTGCATCATGAGAAGTGGTCTTATATTAAATGTACAGGAAGACAGATGGACATTTAAAGTGATAAACACTCTAGAAACAGTGTGTAGTGATCCTAATGTAGCACCCCTCTAGATAGCCAGCGGAAGCTGGAGTTTATTTTTTAGCAAGGAAGGCTGAGTAGCAGCCCAAGTGTAATAGTTAGCAAGGTCAAATTGTGGTCAGAGCTGAGAGGCTCTGCAGATCAGCTCTCTGAGAATTGCCCCTGCACTAGAACTTTGGAGAAAGTTCTAGAAGCAGTGGGTTGAGGTAAGGAGTGGTTGATCTGCACTTTTGAGGGATCCTGGCTAATCCCCCAAAGGAAGCTTGGCATGGGGTCAGGACAGCTCTTAAAAGTGACAGAGCCTGCTCAGCAGCAGGAGAGTTCAGGTGGAAGATAGAGAAGTGAGGCTGGAGAGCAGGAGCCTGGGAGGGAACCCATATGGGATATATATATATATATATATATATATATATATACATACATATATATATATATATATATATACACACATCGTAAGGATTTTAAAAAACTTTGTTGCAGAGTCCTACCTTTTGTTACTCTGAAGGAAAAGCTGTCTTGGTGTCAATGTGCAGATTGAATCTGAATGGGAGTGACATTTTCAATATTAGTCAGCTGGACCTCTTGCAGAGTTCTAATGAGGAAAGTGGCAGTGTCTGAATCCCTTTAAAACGTGATTAACCCTTGGGAGTATTTCACCAAAAATGACATTTTAGTTGCAGAGGATGCCTAAAATCTGACTTGTATACAACTCAGTTTTCTCCCATGGGACTTTTAACAGCAAAAAAAAAAGTATTATATAAAACAATACATATTTTATTTACAGTATATATTTTAGAAGTGAAAAATCTTTATGTAAAAAATTATTATTCCAACTCAAATTACAAGATAATTACTTATGAACTCAACCAGGAATCGTGGGTTTTCGTAATATCTGTCAATAAATCATTAAGGGGTGGTCAGAGCTATATACATAATCCCTTTATTAAACACAATTGTAAACACGCACATATAAAATTCTTGTTTTCTTTTTAAAAGCATCTCAATTAACCTCCAGGATTACACATAAAGGAGCTTTTTTGTGATGCCTTGTATGTTATGAATGAATTGTAAATCATACAGTCCTTGATGGTGTTAGACATGTCTAATTTAAAAAAGGGTATGGCAATTGATCAATTGGACTCAGCCAGATAAATTCATTTTAGAAGATTTGATACCCCTTAGAGTGTACACCTTGGAAATTTGCAAAACGGGGGTTTCCATGCAAGGTTGGAATTGTGTAGTCTAGAGGAGGAATATAGATGTTATACAGTGAGCTTTTCCATACTGAACCTCCCTCATACACTTAGTATGCATATATAGGTAAGCAGGGTCCCCATCGGGGCTGTATAGTGTTGGAATCCCAAATAGGTGTGATCCAGGGGAGGAAGCAACAATGGTACAGATTCCCTTCACCTCCCTCAGATGAGAAAATCGTCATCCAGGTGAAGACTGATACAAGGAATCAATATAGACAGCCTCCCTCATACAGTGATATATCCAAGGTGTCTATAATATTGAGCCAGACTGGACAGCTCCAGGCAGTCTAAAGCTTCATAATGTATGGAGTAGTCTATATATAGAGGCCATAATCCTCTCCAAAATGGCGTCTTATCGTTCATTGGCATCTATAGGTCCATTGTAGTGCTAGTAGGTCATGAAGGATACAAAGCCTGGCTGCCTCAGAGGTGGGTTTGTATTGTTTTTTTTTCTTAATTAATTGTTCTGACATCTTAAAAAAGGTGACCTTTTGGTTAGTACATTTATCACTCTTCTCCCTCCAGATTAACAATACTGCTGTCAAAATGTGACCCTTATGCTCCTTCATCCTTCATCCATTCTAATATAGGAGATGTGTTACTTGCCAGATCACTAGGTGTAAACAAAGGGGAAAAAGCCTAAAAAAAGAAAACTAATACAGCCATCACATCTAATTATTGGTAAACTGCAATATATAAAATTTGTGCTTTGGGTTTAATACTGCTTTAACCCCTTGTCCTCCAGAGAATTTACCCCCTTTCCTGACCAGGCCATTTTTTGCAGTAGGGCACTGCGTTACTTTAACTAACAATTGTGCAGTCATGCAACGTTGCACTTAAATGAAATTTATGTCATTTTGTTTCTCACAAATGGAACTTTCTTTTGGTGGTATTTGATTGCCTGTGCATTTTTTATTTTTTTGCGCTATAAATAAAAAAAGACTGACAATTTTGAGAAAAAAAACAATATTTTTGACTTTTTGCTATTAAACATGTCCAATAAAAAATAAATAAATGTCATCATAAATTTAAGCCAAAATGTATTCTGCGACATGTCTTTGCTAAAAAAAAAATCCCAATACATGTAAATTAATTGGTTTACGTGAAAGTTATAGCATTTACAAGTGGCGGTATATATACTGGAATGTTTTTTTTAATACTAGTAATGGCAGTGATCAGCGACGTATTGCGGGACTGCAAGACTGCGGCGGGGGGGGGCTGACTTGGTGTCACTGACATCCCCAGAGACACTAATACAGTGATGCTAATAAAAAGCACTGACACTGTACTAACGGCACTGGGCAGGAAGGGGTCCATGTCTGGGGCAATCAAAGGGTTAACTGTGTGCTGTTTTACTGTGTGCTTCACTGTGTCAGCACATTACTTTTTTATTGCTCTGCTATGCAGAGCAATACAAAGCAATGTGCAGGAGCTGACAGGGGAGGCATCTGTATTGTTTACATACAGGTCTCTCCCCCGTCAGTGATACTCGGCTTGGAATCACCAGCTGGGACCGACAGCTGAGGCTATCATATATGTGATTTTGCGCAGCCCTGTCGCCGTGTAGCAGTATTTTTGCTATTGGGCGGTGGGAAAGCAGTTAACTTGCCATCCTATCACAGTACAGAAAAATTACACTCAGGATGTGTACTTGCTAAAAACCCTCTCTCGTAAACCAAATGCTTTATTATCTTTTAACTATTGAGAAAATTCCTTTAGAAGCTCTCAGCTAAATCATTATATTACATTTAGGGTTTCCACATGGTATTGAATCAGTCTGCACAAATAAAACTCATCCGCAATTTTGCAATTATTTGCTTCAGACAATTGCCTATCTAGAAAATGTAAAAAAAAAAATGCCATCTTTTCTATAACAAAAAAAATAACTGGTCTCTCGGAGATTGCTGGTGAAGCAAAGTATGCCGGATATTGCTCTGTAGCTCAATGACCACAGTGTGAGCGATTCTGTAGCACTGAGTGTACAATCCAGACTTACAGCTAATGTTTTATTATAATATTAACATGGCTAACAATTAAATAATGGTACACAGTCATTTCACAGGAGTCTCTTTTAAGCAGATGTATTAAAACGAATCCTGAAAGTACATAAAATGCTTACAACACATCTTTCCATTACATTTCAGCACAAATGTAAATTAAAAATGGATTTGTTTTAAAATACTTTCATTGTGGCTCTTTGGTGTAATGAATTTATATGGGAATTATGAATCTATAATCTGCCGGATATTCCTAAATGAACATACTTATTTATTTTTCCATTGCTTACAATTTAATTATCTCATGTAGATCGTACTCCACACAAATTTTAAAGGAGAATGGGGCAAAAAAACAATATATAAAAAGAAAAGCTGTATTTTACTTGGAGCCTTTAAGAAAAAAAAAAGTGTTGTCATGTCAGGAAATAAAAGTAAACCTGTTGGCATGGATCAATTAAACTGAGCATATGATAAAAATGGATAGGCAAAGATTACCTCTAGTATTAAAATTATATGTAGATCTCGAAAAAAGTAGTTTATCTGATATAATCTGAGCTTGGCCCAACCCTGTCCCACCTTCTGAACCTTACTACTACTGGTCTTTGCAGTTGGCAATAGGAAACACCTCCCAGTCACGCTGATCAGACCTTTTCAATTAATAAAAGTATGTAGCACCCTCCTAGTTAGGGTTTAGGATGCTAGGTAAATTTAGTTTGGCTCCTCTGTAACCAGCAAAGCACTTGCTGATTTCTTTAACCTGCTTAGTGTCTCATAGTATCAAGGTCCTACGTTTCCTCAGGGCTTGTGCTGCTCCATGTGCTGGCATCCATCTTAGGTCTGCAAAGCATTGTGGGATCCTTTATGCTTTCAGTCCTCTGCGGCTCCTCCCAGGAGGTGGCGGCTTATCACATTTAAGTCTGCCGTTTGCAGCTGTCCATTGCATTCATGTCCTGTCTGTTGCACAGCAGCAAGCTCCTGTTCAGTTAACTCATTGCTCTCCTGGATACCGACTCAGTTTTGGCAAAGACACCTTCTGGCTTCTGACCCCGGCTCTGGCAACCATTCTTCCTGGGTTCTGACCCCGGCTCTGGTGACCATTCTTCCTGGCTTCTGACCCCGGCTCTGGCGACCATTCTTCCTGGCTTCTGACCCCGGCTTTGGCTATGATTCCCGCTGGTTCTCGACTTGATTATCCTGGAAGACGACCTCGGCAGGAGAATTTCTGTCCTACTAAGTCATCCACTGTTGCTGTCGGACTTGCATAGACTTTTGCCTTGCTTCTGTGTAAATAAACCTACCTTTAATTGCACCTCCTTGTGTGTCTGGCTCCTCGCTCCTTGACACATAGGCTGCTGGTCTGATTATTTCCCCCTGCATTCTAGAGAGTTCTGGAATCACAGCAGGAGGAAATGCAGAAGAGCAGTTTGAATATTTATGGGGGCCCTGCCAATCCAGCCAATTGCAAAAAATAATAACAAATATTGGAATATACCCCTGCTTAGTTCTTGTTGCACCACTCTGGATTACCTAAAATATCATACTTCAAGTCCTTAGCAATGCACATGATAAATGCTTCTAGATAGTGCATCCCTGTCCACTGGCGTGCTGACCATGCCCCCATGATGGTGGAGTGGTTTCGGCATATTGATAAAATCAGAGACATGGAGGAACTGATACACGTCTCGCAGGAGAGGATCACACATTTTCATAACACATGGTTGTGTTAGCTTCAGTATCAAACTCCAACCGAATATACTAATCTCCTCCATACTGAAAGGTGAACAAATAGCCTCACTTTATGTGTACGTTAGGAGTCCTATTGGTAGAATCCTAGGTGGCAGTGAGAACTCTCTACTCGTTCTTATCTGGGGGAGTGTTGAGTGGGTGTATCCCCTCCCTCCTTGCAGCATCATCCTTCTTTTCTATACCCCTCTCCTTTTTCCCCTACCCTCTTTACACCCCTCCTGTGCTTCCCCCTCCTCCATTTCTCTCTTCCTTTAACCCCCCCTTCCCTTCTCAACACCCTCCCCCCATGTTTTTTCCCCTCTTTTTTTTTCCTCTCTCTTGCTCCTTCTTTTTTTCTCTTGCTTTTCTTCTCTCCCTTTCCCCCTTTTCTCTTTAATATCCCACAACTCCACTAGACAGCCTTTTTCTCGATTGATTTATGGGAATATCCTTACAGTGTTTGACCGCTCCTATCTTTTGTTTCTACAGTGGGGATCGAAAGTTTGGGCACCCCAGCTAAAAATTTGTATTAATGTGCATAAAGAAGCCAAGGAAAGATGGAAAAATCTCCAAAAGGCATCAAATTACAGATTAGACATTCTTATAATATGTCAACAAAAGTTAGATTTTATTTCCATCATTTACACTTTCAAAATAACAGAAAACAAAAAAATGGCATCTGCAAAAGTTTGGGCACCCTGCAGAATTTATAGCATGCACTGCCCCCTTTGCCAAGCTGAGACCTGCCAGTGTCATGGATTGTTCTCAATCATCGTCTGGGAAGACCAGGTGATGTCAATCTCAAAGGTTTTAAATGCCCCGACTCATCTGACCTTGCCCCAACAATCAGCACCAGGGGTTCTTCTAAGCAGTTGTCTAGAAAACTGAAACTGAAAATAGTTGACGCTCACAAAGCTGGAGAAGGCTATAAGAAGATAGCAAAGCGTTTTCAGATGTCAATATCCTCTGTTCGGAGTGTAATTAAGAAATGGCAGTCATCAGGAACAGTGGAAGTTAAAGCAACATCTGGAAGACCAAGAAAAATATCAGACAGAACAGCTCGCAGGATTGTGAGAAAAACAATTCAAAACCCACGTTTGACTGCACGATCCCTCCAAAAAGATCTGGCAGACACTGGAGTTGTGGTACACTATTCCACTATAAAGAGATACTTGTACAAATATGGTCTTCATGGAAGAGTCATCAGAAGAAAACCTCTTCTACGTCCTCACCACAAAAATCATCGTTTGAACTTTGCAAATGAACATATAGACAAGCCTGATGCATTTTGGAAACAAGTTCTGTGGACCGATGAGGTTAAAATTGAACTTTTTGGCCGGAATGAGCAAAGATACGTTTGGAGAAGAAGGGGCACAGAATTTAATGAAAAGAACCTCTGTCCAACTGTTAAGCATGGGGTTGGATCAATCATGCTTTGGGGTTGTGTTGCAGCCAGTGGCAAAGGGAACATCTCACGAGTAGAAGGAAAAATGGATTCAATAAAATTTCAGCAAATTTTGGATGGTAACTTGATGCCATCTGTGAAAAAGCTGAAGTTAAAGAGAGGATGGCTTCTACAAATGGATAATGATCCTAAACACACCTTGAAATCCACGGGGGATTACATCAAGAGGCGTAAACTGAAGGTTTTGCCATGGCCTTCACAATCTCCTGACCTCAACATAATTGAATCTATGGATAGACCTTAAAAGAGCAGTGCGTGACAGACAGCCCAGAAATCTCAAAGAACTGGAAGACTTTTGTAAGGAAGAATGGGCAAAGATACCTCAAACAAGAATTGAAAGACTCTTGGCTGGCTACAAAAAGCGTTTACAAGCTGTGATACTTGTCAAAGGGGGCAGTACAAGATATTAGCTGTGCAGGGTGCCCAAACTTTTGCAGACGCCATTTTTTTGTTTTCTGTTATTTTGAAAGTGTAAATGATGGAAATAAAATCTAACTTTTGTTGACATATTATAAGAATGTCTAATCTGTAATTTGATGCCTTTTGGAGATTTTTCCATCTTTCCTTGGCTTCTTTATGCACATTAATACAAATTTTTAGCTGGGGTGCCCAAACTTTCGATCCCCACTGTACATGGACAGGTACATACAGTCATGGCCGAAATTGTTGGCACCCTTGATATTTCTCCAGGAAATCATGTATTTCTCACGAAACGTATTGCATTAACACATGTTTTGCTATACACATGTTTATTCCCTTTGTGTGTATTGGGACAAAACAAAAAAAGGGAGGAAAGAAAGCAAATTCGACATAATGTCACACAAACCTCCAAAAATGGGCTGGACAAAAGTATTGGCACCCTTTCACAACTGCGGATAAATAAGAATGTTACAAGCATGTGATGCTCCTGTAAACTCACCTGGGGCAAGTAACAGGTGTGGGCAATATAGAAATCACACCTGAAAGCAGATAAAAAGGAGAGACGTTCACTTAACCTTTGCATTGTGTGTCTGTCTGTGCCACACTAAGCATGGACAACAGAAAGAGGAGACGAGAACTGTCTGAGGACCTGAGAACCAAAATTGTGGCAAAATATCAACAATCTCAAGGTTACAAGTCCATCTCCAGAGAACTAGATTTGCCTTTGTCCACAGTGCGCAACATTATCAAGAAGTTTGCAACCCATGGCACTGTAGCTAATCTCCCTGGTCGTGGACGGATGAGGAAAATTGATGAAAGATTGCAACGCAGAATAGTCCGGATGGTGGATAAGCAGCCCCAAACATGTTCCAAAGACATTCAAGCTGTCCTGCAGGCTCAGGGAGCATCAGTGTCAGCGCGAACTATCCGTCGACATTTAAATGAAATGAAACGCTATGGCAGGAGACCCACTGCTGACACAGAGACATAAAAAAGCAAGACTACAGTTTGCCAAAATGTACTTGAGTAAGCCAAAAGCCTTCTGGGAAAACGTCTTGTGGACAGATGAGACCAAGATAGAGCTTTTCGGTAAAGCACATCATTCTACTG
Source organism: Staurois parvus (assembly GCF_062004578.1). Lineage (NCBI taxonomy): Eukaryota > Metazoa > Chordata > Amphibia > Anura > Ranidae > Staurois > Staurois parvus. Next base: position 7,975,810 of record NW_028318294.1, on the reverse strand, counting down.
TTTACCGAAAACGGAATGAGGCCTACAAAGAACAAAACACAGTACCTACGGTAAAATATGGTGGAGGTTCAATGATGTTTTGGGGTTGTTTTGCTGCCTCTGGCACTGGGTGCCTTGACTGTGTGCAAGGCATCATGAAATCTGAGGATTACCAAAGGATTTTGGGTCGCACTGTAGGGCCCAGTGTCAGAAAGCTGGGTTTGCGTCCAAGATCCTGGGTCTTCCAGCAGGACAATGACCCCAAACATACGTCAAAAAGCACTCAGAAATGGATGGCAAAGAAGCGCTGGAGAGTTCTGAAGTGGCCAGCAATGAGCCCAGATCTAAATCCCATTGAACACCTGTGGAGAGATCTTAAAATTGCTGTTGGGAAAAGGTGTCCTTCCAATAAGAGAGACCTGGAGCTGTTTGCAAAGGAAGAGTGGTCCAAAATTCCGGGTGAGAGGTGTCAGAAGCTTATTGATGGTTATAGGAAGCGACTGATTTCAGTTATGTTTTCCAAAGGGTGTGCAACCAAATATTAAGTTAAGGGTGCCAATACTTTTGTCCAGCCCATTTTTGGGGTTTTGTGTGACATTATGTCATATTTGCTTTTCTGCCTCTGTTTTATATTTGTTCCAATACATACAAAGGGAATAAACATGTGTATAGCAAAACATGTGTTAATGCAATACCTTTTTTGTGTGAAATACTTGATTTTCAGGAAAAATATCAAGGGTGCCAACAATTTCGGCCATGACTGTAATTGGCCCTGTGCAGTGGTGAAGGAGTCTTGGTCATCCTTCTGAGACATAACTATTGGCAGAGGTCCTCCACACGCTGTATATGTTGTCTTCTGCACACCTAATTTAGGGGCCCGTACTCCTTTTTGTTATATTTGTTTTTGTTATCTATATGGTAAATGTTTATGTTACAGTGTCATGATCCTGCAAATTAGAATTGTTCAAGTTCTTCTGCTCTGTAACTGCTTTTAAGGTTTTGCCCTTTTTTGATCTAAAACACTCATACATGCCTGGATGTGCCTGTAGCAACGTCTCTGTATCTGTACCATGTCAAATTTGTGTTAATAATACTCTTTATGGGAAAAGAATAAATAAATAAATTAAATAAAAACTACCGACACCAGTGGCGGAACTACCAGGGTCACAAAGGTTGCACTTGTGACTGGGCCCTGACGTTTCACCACTGGAGTCCAAGGGAAGAGTCCCCATGCTTGGGACTGCTCAGTCTAAAATGCCTGGGGCTATTTTTTTGTCCCAGTCTGGGCCTGCTGGCTACCAATTCTTATTTGGGACCAAGAGCGGTCTTTGAGCGCGCTCTCAGCACAGAAACATGGGTCACCCTTTGACGCATATGTGTGGCATCTAGACATTAAAGCCCTCCCTTTTGCTGATGCACATACAGCATGTGTCTTACACAGGTGGCAACAGAATAAACTGCTTGCAGCTAAAAATAAAAAAATACATTTAGGATGTAAGAATGTTTACAGAGCTTTGTTAATCTTTGTCTTGTATGTCTACCTCGAGGTTAGACTTAAATATGTTTTTGGGTGAAAAGTAAACTTTAAATTAAAAATGCATGTTTTTCTAAAATAAAATGTTTACAAGCCTAATACTTGCATTCTGTTCACTGCCTTCGTTTTATTTCCATGGAATCTGTCTTTCTATAAAACTCAACATAAATAACTAGGCAAACAGCTGTCAGCCCATTAGCGTATTGTACATTTAAGAGCAACTTCCTGCTTCAATTTATAAATGAGTTAGTTCTGCATAATAATTCTATTCTGTAACCTTTTTTCGTTATGAGATGTTTCAATATTTTACAAATGAATGTTTTTTTCCCACTCTTTAATGTGGATGATTAATCCAGATAAAAGGTTTTGCCTGCTGTTTCCAAGGACAAGTTTAAAAATGAGATGTCTCATTGCACTGAGTGCTAGCCTAATGAGCAGCCTCTCAGCATTATTATAGTTAACCTTTAGATGGGTAAAATGCCTTGCAATGGATTATTCTGGGTATCAGAGGGCCCCTCCATCAACAGAGGGGATCAAATGGACCCTTCATTGTGATGAAGTAAGTTATTTGTTGACTGAATTCATTTCTTAGCAGTTTGAAAGGTGCGCGAACTATACTTTGTAGCTGTCAAATAATTCCACTGCTTTCATCATGTCATCCACATAATTTTAGGTTAAGTTGCTGCTTTATTTGAACCAACTGTATTGCACACCCTGATGCTCAGGTCAGGAATTATAGCTACCTGGTGCTTTTCTGCCTATAGCTGCCCTTGTTTCCTGCAGGCAAGCAGGCCTACCTGTACTTGGTTGCCCCCAGGTCTCAGAACACGATGCTATATTGTCTGACCAGACAACATCTGGACTGAGCTACTGAGACAAGGAAGGGTACCTGTAGTTTTGGGGCTGGCCAAGCAGTAGACATCAGCTGGTAGTGGAATCCTGGGACAATCCAGGTACTAAGCAAATGTAGTTCAAAAACACTTTTGAGATCAGGAAAGGTTGCAAACAAGTGTAATACAATAGATAGTTTCATGGTAAGGGTAGGTAGTGAGCAAGCATAATCCAGTAAGCAATCCAAGGTTAAGTTCAGGCAGTAATACATAGAGTAATACGGGTACAAGGCAATTCAAGATAAATGCTGATCTGGGTCACTAAAGAAACAAGAAGCCAGGAAGCTGACACTATAACAAGTACAGATGCACAGGCTGATGGTGTTTAAATAGTGCCTCCTGCACAGAGGATCAATCCAGCTAGAGGGTGCACGGCTACACTCATTATCCTGCCATTGATGGAAGCATCTAGGAGTCTAAGAAGATTGATTAATCCACAGGTGATGGGAGGCTGTCTAAGACCAGTATTTTCTTTCTTTCTGGTTTTTATGCTCCTTCCTTCCTTCCTTCCTTCCTTCCTTCTTTCCTTCTCAAGTCCTTAAGATTGATGCTCATAAATGTATGTCCAGTATGTCAAAGCCTAGTGTAAATTATGCAAATAAGGCCACCACCGGGCTGGTACTACAAACAGGGCTTGTTGTCAATGTTATTAATAGAAAAGAGACCACAAGACTGGTATTTTTTCCCACAAAAGGTGGAAACCTTAAACTTGACCCATAACTGACTATATATGGTAATCACTGCTTTATAAGGGGTGCGTACTTTCATAGAGTTTAGGAACACATTTCCACTAGATTTTAAAGAGACCATGTTGAGCAGTTACACTTCAAACTTTAAACCTTTCATAGAATACTGTAAAAATAATGATGGCTCCAACGAAAGCACTGACAGTGGGATATGCTTGCAGGCAGCTGTAATGAAAGTAGTGTTACCATATCAGCTCTGACAGTTTTAGAGAGACACTCATCGGAGCTATCAGGGCTGCATGATGGCAAACCTTTGGTACAGATATCTACAAACATGTCCCATTGTCAGTATTAGAGCTGTCAGCATCAGTCCAAGACTTTGCAGGGAGCTGAGATCACACATAAGTGTTTTTGCAACTGTGTGCAAGCAACTTCCGAGAGACGCAGAAGTTGACTCTTGCACAACAATTAGCTAATATTGTATATACTTGTAAAAGATGTAATTTATCTCTGCCCAAAAGATTTTTAACATAATCCCTCCCTTCACCAAAGAAAACCAAAACTTTTTATCTAATTTTACTAGGTGGCATGAGATGGGAAATTAAATTTAAAAGAGGAGAAATTGAAATGGGCATCTTGCATTACATCCTTCAGATGTAGGGTGCCCTCTTGCCTCACATATTGGGAACTGATTAGCAAGGAGGGGAAGGGGTATCAACAGCATCAACTTTAATAATCCTGTGGGTACTGTGACAAAAAATAGGCTTGGGCATTTTCATATAACTGTGGCTTGAGAGGCTCTTGGGAAGTCAAATGACTGTCACAAAACTACATTTCCCGGCATTCCCTACATCGCTATTTTCTCATAGCCTCTGGGAGCGGTTTGTGTACTCAGTGATGGCCAGTGGGGTTTCCTCGAAGCTGGCTAATCGCGTTCATCAGAAGCAGGAGGCTGTGAAACTTATGAGTGTGACATCCAAGGGAGGTCATGTAGTTCACCCTCCAACATGGGCCTCCCCTACCCCTGAGAGGTAGAGCAGATTGCTCCTACTGGCTGAGGATAGGAGCTCAGGGCTCCCCCCTGGAGGGATAAGTATTATCGGTTTCCATGATTTGGTGATGATTTCAAGGGGGCAGAAGGAGTACGATGAACCTGTGAAGAGGGTGTCTCCAGGGCAGCCACCGGAGGAGTACTTAGCAGTCTGTCACATAACCCATCTCATGTTTGGACATGTGACCCAGCCCACCAAACAAACACCTGTTGTGCCCTATGGCCAGTCTGGGCCTGTCTCCTGTCCAATACCCCCTGGGGTTAGTAACAGGGTGTAGCAGGATGAGGAGTGTTGGGCGAGGAGCAAAATTTATATATATTTTTCCCCTAAACAGTGGTGTAGATAGAGCCTAAGAACAGTAGTGTCAGGTACCTGGTGGAAGTTGATAAGAGGACTCTCCCTTACACCTCCTGTCCTGTTTTCCTCCCAAAGTTGATAACATGAAGTGGCAAAGGAGCCTGTGGAACGTTCTGGCCAACAGAGAAACTGAATTATGTAGCATAGCAGTAACTGGAAAGTAGAAACTTGTGCTGGATATCATCACAGGACTCATGGGTACAAAAGACAAAACCATGGTCAGACGAGCAGGAGCCGGCAACGATTGGGCAGCAAAGATGCAGATTCAGAGATAAGGGCATAAACAAAAGCCAATCCGTGGTCAGTATGACATGAGCAGGAAATAGTGCCAAAACAATAAGCAGGATAAAGAGTCAGGTAACAAACCATAGGATCCGGTAATGGAGGGGAAGCAAGCAGAGTCTGGTCATGGGTCACAGGAACTGATGACCACTCATCAATGATAATTATACATAGAAAACAGTGCCCAAGGCACTTTATGAGTCACGCAAAAGACAAGATTAAAAATGTTACAGTTTACTCAAAAATACATATTAAAAATATGTAAGATAAGTGTATAGACCAAAGTTAAACATAAACAAAAATGTTGGTGCACATAGAAGTATAAATAGTTATAATGCATACAGCATGTTCAACACATTGAAATAGATCCAACACTTTCACAAATCTGGACTCATTTTGTGAAGCAATGTTCACTTCTTCAGGAATGTGAGAACTAATGATGATACTGTGTACACCAAAAAGTACAAATTAATAAAACTCTAATAGAAACAATGCTGGCCCAAAACATGGAGTGTGACAAGGAAGCAACCAACCAAGTCAGTCTTGCCCAGGAAGCACTGCATAACCCATATCGGGGGCACATGGCAGAAGCCAAAAAAAGAAGAGACAGCCTAGCTGTAAGACCAAAGTGCCAGACCAAGCACCAATACAGTTAAGGTGTCTATCAACAGGGAAGATACAGCAAGGAGTGCTTCATCCACACATATTAGCCATCTATTATTATAGACCACACATACTTGGTTTTCCTGACACGTAGATAGGACATGCTGTTAATTACATCTCCTGGTGGTCTCTTTCAGTTATTTTAAAAGGTGTTTTATTAAAACGTTGTCAATCAAGTCATTCTGTTCTTATCTGCCCAATGTTTCAAAAAGGCTATAAGGGGGAAGAAGTCATAAACCCTGTCCTGACAGTTGTTTGTTCCTGTAGTAAATATTGGGTTACTTCTGTTGTTTCTCTAACTGTTTAAATTGATATTCCTCTTGCAGGGTTTGTTCCAGCCCTAATATATCCCTTTGCATTGTTACTGGTGTGTCAGTGAATGGCGGGTGCCCTTCGGGGCGGGTAACCACTGGCAGTGGTAGGAGGACTCAACATCTCAGCAGCTCCCTAGGGAGTCAGTCCTTCAGTAAAAGCCAACACTCCCACAAGCGCTGGATTCCTGTTGACTGCACTATGTTCCTAACTAATAAAAGAAGAAAATCAAAAAGGTATTACGAACACCAGCATGTATTTTACACTATTCGATGAAGGGTTTAAAGTTAGAAAGTAACCTGGTGACAGGATCTATTTAAATGTAACTCCCACATGGGTGACAATTTCTTGCCATGCCTAGTAATTGTTATCTTTAAAACCGTCAGCTGAAGGTTTATCAGTTACTATTTTAATGATTATAGGTCTGGGAGGATTGTGAGAGGTTATATTTCAGTTCAGAGATTCAATCAATCCTTGGCGGTTTTCTGTGGTTAAAATGACATTCAGGAAACCACATATTAAGTATCAACATTCAGAAGCTCATTTTATGTTCCCCATCATTACATAGTTTTATAGATAATTATACTTCTTAATCCTTAATTACCTTGCATCCGTTTTAGATTCATGCTCTTTAACATATTTCCTGACATCATTCATTTAATAGCAATATTCCCTTTCAAAGAAAAGTGAAGACTATTTCAAACTACAGGGAAAAAAAAACAGTTTTTGCTGTCAGCAAAAACAATAAAATGTACTCCCTTCTTCTTACTACTAGATATATCTCACAATATAATGCAAGGGGTATGATCCAATGGTGATCTATTCCAGGGACAAATATTTAAGTAGAATTCCCCCATTTTGAAAAAAGCTTCCTCTGACTTCCTGTTGAATCTCCAGGATAATGTGACCAAATTTTCAACATGAAATTCTGGGACACCCTACTGACCATGCCAACTTTTATTAGGGGGGAGACAGGGTGGAACAGGGGTTGGGGATAAAAGCAGCATGCAAACCGTCCCACATCAAATGCTATGTGCAGCCAAATTGTGCTAACAGTGGGTTTAACACCTGAGCCTACTTTATTCTGGGTCAAGAGTGCAGGCTCAGGTTTGCCTTTGCAGGTCACTACGCCAAACAAGGTCAAGGCAGCAAATGATCCACATCCTTACCTCCCACAATAAAGTCTTCATAAGCAGAAAGGGAAGGGACAGCGAAGACCATGTCATCAATAATCCTGGACACAACTGGGAGCAGACACACTACTCCCCAGGGGCGGACTGACAACTCATGGGGCCCCCGGGCAATAGGGGATCATGGGGCCCCTGTGTCCTTGCCCAAACTCAAAAAAGCCTATGAAAAAGGTACCAGGGGCATCTCATGGGGCCCCCTACTGACCCCGGGCCCTCGGGCAGTGCCCAAGTTTCCAAATGGTCAGTCCGCCCTTGCTACTCCCTCTTCCTTCCTCAAGTCAATCACAGAAATGCTTTTAAGATGGATTACCCTGCAGCCTTCTGAGCAAGGGACACTATTATTAAACATGGAAATAAATTGGGGGTCACATTATTTAACTAGGGACAGAATTGGGGAATTTTTTTTCCAGGGAGTATTTATGTGTATGTTTTTCACCTGTGCTCAAACAACAACATTATGCCTAACAAGTAAAGGAAAAAAATAATGAAACAACAGAAAAGAAAGGAAACAGCTGCTGTCAATCAGACATGTGCTGTCCACTGAAATGGATATAACCATTCCTCCTCAGTTTCTAGGGACAATCTCTAATTTTAGAAGGCTGTCATTGGAAAAAAAATGTATATAATCTCCTGTCATAAGATAAGGGCAGTGCTCATACAAACCATAAATACAAATAAATTATGTTATGCCAGTGAATTCACAGTTTCATCCATGTGAACAAAGTGCTCTGTGCTAATAAAAGTTATCACAAGTGACACGCATGCAAAAGTGATCAAGAGATGTGCTCTCTTCTCTGTGCCTTTAAGTGTACACACCACACTCACCAGATGTTGTTGACTTCTTAACTATCAGAGTGATAGTTAATCATTAAGTCAAATACTGCTTTTGTACTGGTATGTATGTGGTGATTGGGGGTCCTCAGTCCCCTGTGGATTTAACCTCTTGCTGCTGTCACTTTAGGTTCCATAGAAATGCCTCCGTTCCTTTAAAACACTCAATCCTGTCCAGAGTAACCTGCATTTCATCATCAGGCCCTGCTCCTGATGACTTTGCATATTGCTGATGAAATGCGTTGGGAGGAGCTGCCAGTAACATCACATCCGCTAGTTGGAACACATGCCAAAACACAAATCTGCACTCCTAGTTTTATTTTCTTTGGATCTAATTAATAATCATGGATAGAAAAAAGTAGAAAAAACCTGCGCTACACCCCAGACAACACAATATGTGAATAAATGTGTGAAAAAAATATATATTCTGAAAATATAGTGAAACAATTAGTGAACTGCTACTACTCTTTCCCTGAACACCAGAAAATACAAAACATATAAAAAATTAGTGCACTGTACACTAAAAAATCATAAACAATAATAAATCAAATAAATACTACTACATAAAATGTGCATAAATGAATTGAAATGATATAAGTCCACATTCATATATTAAATAATTAAAAGTCCCAAATCCAATAACACAGTGATGTGTGCTAAAGAAATCCTCCAACGGAAAGTGCATAGATATCCACAAATGCTTGCCACAAAAGAAAAAATCAGCCTCTTACCAGACACTTTGATCTCCAACCAAGAGATCAAATGAGCAGATGGTGTTCAGATCCCACTCTGACACCCTAGTAGGCCGTATCAAGGAGATGAATAGGTGCTGAATGGACAACTGCAGGTTCACTTGAACTAATCCGTCACGTCAAACAGCTCTCCACACCATACAAGGAAAGGTTTGAAACAGAAGAAGAAAACTTCATAGTGCAACCCGATAAACCAGCAAAGAATTCATTAAAGTATTGCACTTACATAGATAAGGTGCATATAGGCAGTGTAAACATTTAAAATTCCCGCAGTATCAAACCACAGGCCGGAATGAGGGGACATTACAGAAAGCTCGGGTCGCACTATGAAGTTTTCTTCTTCTGTTTTAAACCTTTCCTTGCATGATGTGGAGAGCTGTCTGATGTGATGGATTTGTTCAAGTGAACCTGCAGTTGTCCAATAATCATGGATGTAAGCAAAATACTAATTTTAAACGTGTTTTAATAAAAAATACTACGCTATGGAGGCTGCCCCAATTCACTTCTAATGCTGGTAATTCTGGACATGATCAAGTGTTTTAAAGGGGAGACATTTCCACAGACCCTAAAGGGAAAGCACCCAGCACCTAAATCCACAGGGGATTGAGGGTGACCACCAATCGTCATGTGTATGACACACGTGCAAAAAGGCGTTATTTGACTTCTGATAGTGATAGTTAAAGTGGAGTTCCACTCACCTGTCAAAAAATAAAAGTCAGCAGCTACAAAGACTGTAGCTGCTGACTTTTAAAAAGCAGCCACTTACCTATCCCTTGGTCCCGTGGTGTGTGTCCCGCAGCCTGTTTCACCAGCTGTCCTGTATTCCAGGAGGGCAGCATCTTCAGTGTGGACCCCCGGCTGTGATAGCTCGCGGCTTCACAGCCAGGTACCCAGTGGGCATGCGCGAGTAGTGCTGCGCTTCATGAATGGTTCTGTACTCTTCTGGGACCTGTCATGTGTCCCAAAAGACTACAGGGAGGGAGGACACCTTCCGTTTCCGATCACCTAGGCACCTTCGGGTACCCTCTCCCCCCCGTCCCCCAAAGGTGCCAATCCTTAATGGGGAGCGGGAGAGCAGTCCTTAAAGCAGAACTTCCCCATTTGGGTGGAGCTCCGATTTAACAACGTGTGTTGAGTGCGGTGGGTACACTTAAAGGCACGGAGAAAAGAACACATCTGTTGATAATTTTTTCACGTGTCATTTGTATTGACTTCTATTAGCACAGTGCATTTTGTTCACGTGGATAAAACTGTGAATTCACTGGCATAACATACAGTTGCAAGAAAAAGTATGTGAACCCCTTGGGATTACGTGGAGTTTTGCATGAATTGGGTATAAAATGTGCTCTGAACGTCATCTAAGTCACAACAATAGAAGAACACAGTCTGCTGAACATAATACTACACAAACATTAGATGTTGCCATGGTTTAATTGCACATAACATGTAAACATTCACAGTGCAGGGAGGAAAAAGTATGTGAACCTTTGGACTTAATAACTTGTTGACCCTCCTTTGGCAGCAATAACCTCAACCAAACGTTTCCTGTAGTTGCAGATCTGACCTGCACAACGATCTGGAGTAATTTTGGACCACTCCTCTTCACAAAACTGTTTCAGTGTAGCAATATTCTTGGGATGTCTGGTGTGAATCGCTCTCTTAAGGTCATGCCACAGCATTTCAATCGGGTTAAGGTCAGGACTCTGACTGGGCCACTCTAGAAGAGTATTCTATGCTGTTGCAGCCATTGTTTTGTTGAATTACTTGTATGCTTTGGGTCATTGTCCTGTTGCATCACCCATCCTCTGCGGAGCTTCAGTTGGCAGACAGATGGTCGTACGTTTTCCTGCAAAATGTCTTGATAAACTCTGGAATTCATTTTCCCATCAATGACAACAATCTGTCCAGGCCCTGAGGCAGCAAAGCAGCCCCAAACCATGATGCTCCCTCCACCATGTTTTACAGTGGGGATGAGGTTTTGATGTTGGTGTGCTGTGCCTTTTTTTCTCCACACATAGTGTTGCGTGTTCTTCCCAAACAACTCAATCTTGGTTTCATCTGTCCACAGTATATTTTGCCAGTAGTGCTGTGGAACATCCAGGTGCTCTTTTGCAAACTTCAAACGTGCTGCAATATTCTTTTTGGACAGCAATGGCTTCCTCCGTGGTGTCCTCCCATGTACTCCATTCTTGTTTAATGTTTTCCTTATTGTAGATGCGTCAACAAAAATGTTAGCATGTGCCAGAGATTTCTGTAGGTCTTTAGCTGACACTCTGGGATTCTTCTTTACCTCATGCAGCATTCTGCGCTGTGCTCTTGTAGTCATTTTTACAGGACGACCACGCCTAGGGAGCGTAGCAACAGTGCTAAACTTTCTCCATTTGTAGACAGTCTGTCTTACCGTGGACACATGAACATCAAGGCTTTTGGAGATACTTTTGTAACCCTTTCCAGCTTCATGCAAGTCAACAATTCTTGATCGTAGGTCTTCTGAGAGCTCTTTTCTGCGAGGCATGGTTCACATCAGACAGTGCTTCTTGAAACCAGTAAACCCAAAACAGGTGTGTGTTTTTTAAGGACAGGACAGCTGTCAGCAACACATCCAATATCATCACACTGATTGGAGTCAAGGTTGGCTCACTCCTGGCTCCAATTAGCTCTGGGAGAAGTCATTAAGCTAGGGCCTCACATACTTTTTCCTCCCTGCACTGTGAATGTTTACATGTTATGTGCAATTAAACCATGGCAACATCTAACGTTTGTGTAGTATTATGTTCAGCACACTGTGTTCTTCTATTGTTGTGACTTAGATGACGTTCAGAGCACATTTTATGCCCAATTCATGCAAAACTCCATGTAATCCCAAGGGGTTCACATACTTTTTCTTGCAACTGTAATCTATTTGTATTTATGGTTTATATGAGTAATTCCCTTATCCTATGACAGGAGATTATATCCAATTTTTTTTCCCAAGGACAGCCCCCTAAAATTAGGGACCGTCCCTAGAAACTGAGGAAGCATGGTCACCTTATTCTAGAACAGGAATGGAATTTATTAATATACCTTAGATTGTACTCCCCTTGAGGGTTAGAGACTGATCTGAATGTACAATATATATGTAAAGCGCTGCGTAAATGGATGGCGCTATATAAGTGCCTGTAATAAATAAATAAATAAATAAAATAATAATAATAATGAATTAATTAACTAACAGGGTTTTTTTAAGCCTACCTTCTCTACCCAAAATTAAAAAAAAATTGACCATAAGTATTGTTTTAAACCTCTTCTGAGACTAAAAAACTTTATTCAATAAAATAGAAAGACCCAACATAATATTTTCTTATTGCCGCATTGTAAAGGATTTAATTTTGAATTTACCCCCCGTTGTTTTTTTTGGAGCAATTAGTTTAGTTTAAAACTTAAGGAAAGGCCATAGCACTGATGGAGACACACAAATTCAGCCTCTGGGAATAGCCATGTATCGGTACCCTGCAGCGTATAATACATGGAGAAAGTGCATGCTGTCTAATCTAGACTGCTTCCAGGGAAGTAGGCCACTGTAACCATAATAAAGGGCTCCCTGGACAAATACAAATGTGTAAACTCAACTGCACAGGCAGCAAATTAACTCCAAATATGACCACTTGTTTGTCACCAACGGTGACTAAATGAATATAACACCTGATATTTATTTACTGGGTGTGTTGATGGTTTAATATGTATTTGCATTTACCCTGCAGCACTGTCTGCAATTGTCATGGCAAGTGGACTTAACCTCCCTGGCGGTATGATTATTTCAGATTTTTGGTGCTGAAAGCGGTACCATTATTTTACATGGAAATATGTAGTTTTTTTATTGTAGGCTGTAATATTTAGGAATAACTCACTGAAATCTGTCCGAACAAGAGTCTATTAAACATCCCGGGTATGATAAAATTTGAAACACAAAATCATAAATTATAATTTAATAAATAATAATAAAAAATAATATATTTAATTCAATGATATAATCAAACCAAAAACACTGAAATATGAAATATAGCGCCAAGTTCGCACATCACTGAGCAAAGTCGCAAAATTGTTTTCAGTGTCTGATGACGAATTTCCCCACGAATCATTATCACTCAATTCTGCAAGTGGTTCTGATTTACTATCGCTGTTCTCTAGCTGATCTAAAACTGCTTTTGACCTAGAGGGACGCTTTTTGGATGCCATGGACTTTTCTAAGTTTCCAGGCAGAAAGAACAGTCAAAATGCAGGCAGGGCACAGGACAAAGCACTCGGGACAAAATGTATGTGAAATGGTTTGAAACAGCAATGTTTTACTATGTAAAATTTGTTTTGAAAAAAATTACATTTTTTAAAAATTTTCAAATTTCCAGCCACCCGCCACCCGCCAGCACGCAACAAAGAGTGGGAATATAAAAGTTGAAGTATTGAAAAATCTGGATTTTTATATTTTATTTTTTTGTGCTATAATTATTTTTTTCACTTGTTGTAACTAATTTCTTCACTTTATGGGACTTTTATTTATTTATATCAATTGATATATGTCACGGTTATATAATTGGTCGCTTTGATTTTATATTTACTTTAGAATGTATTCACCTTTAATTAAGGTAATAAGGATACACAAAGTTTAATAATATTCTTTCACTTTAATATTATTTATATTATGATTTGACAATATGTTATTTTAGTATTTACAGCGCTTCACCATTTGTTCAAGATATATGAAGTGATCATACGTTTAACCAAAACTGTGCTCAATTGTATAAATCACTCACGCACAGCAAAGAGATAGAAAGCAGCAGGTCTGCTTAGTAAAACACAATACAGTACACAATAAAATCACTCCCTAACACACAGTTAACCCTTTGATCGCCCCAGATGCCATTAATACAGTGTCAGTGGTTTTTATTAGCACTGATCACTGTATTATTGTCACTGGAGATGTCAGTGGCAGTTAGTCAGTTCACCCCCAGTGTCAGATTGCCCGCCGCAGTACCACAGTCCCACCCAGGGGCGGACTGACCATTCGAGCACTTGGGCCATTCGGGCCCGAGGTCAGTAGGGGGCCCCATGAAATGCCCCTGGTACCTTTTATAGGCTTCTTTGAGTGTGGGCATGATCCCCTATTGCCCAGGGGCCCCATGAGTTGTTAGTCTGCCCTGGTCCCGCCATAAGTCACTGATCACCTCCATTACTAGAAAAAAAAGTAAATAAAAATTCCAGTATATATATCGACATTTGTAGATAATATAGCTTTCAGGTAAACCAATTAATATACAATTATTGGGATTTTTTTTTAGCAAGGACATGTAACAGAATACATTTTGGCCTAAATTTATGGCAAAATTTGATTTTTTTTATTTTTTTATTGGATATGTTTTATATAAAAAAGTAAAAAATATTGTTTTTTTTTTCAAAATCGTCAGTCATGTTTTTGTTTATAGAGCAAACATTAAAAAACGCAGAGGTGATCAAATACCACCAAAAGAAAGCTGTAATTGTGGGAAGAAAAATTACATAAATTTAATTTACGTACAGCATTGTATGACCGCGCAATTGTCAGTTAAAGTAATGCATAAAAAGATGGCCTAATCGGGAAGGGGTGTAAATCCTCTGGAGGGCAAGTGGTTAACACACATTGTTAAAGGTTAACTTTACTTTCGTAAAGTTGTTCTTTAAATGATTCCAAAGTCTTACTCATACCTGCCCACAATTATTATTATTATTATTATACCGTATTTATATAGCACCAAAAGGTTTGCTCAGCGCTGTACATTATAGTGGGGGGCAGTACATGAGACAAGACAGTAACAAAACAATACACGAGGGGTTCGAGGGCCCTGCTCTTTCGAGCTTACAATCTAGGAGTCGAGCTTACAATCTATCAGACACAATTCTTAAAAATCCACACTGCCTGACCTGTGGGGAACCGCACTGCCTCCTTTGGAAACTTTTGTGTCCTAGCATGTAGAGACGAATCTTATTTTTTAATATCGAAAGGGTGCCATTGTTTGGGTCGCATGATAGATGTTCTCTATATGAGAATGAATTTTCTTTGCACATGCTCAGAAGACTTTGGGAGAGTTTCCAGAAGAATTTTAGGTGCATGCATGTAAAGTTTTTTTTTTTTGTTTGTTTTTTATTTCATTCAGATATTTACAGTATGTGTTAGCTTGGGTTGAGGGGGTTTAGGGTGAGCAGATACATTTTTGCTTTTGTATTCTAGGATCATGGTTAGGTGAGTATAAGACTGTAGGGTGATTCATTTAAAGTATAATCACACAAAAGTCCAGTTATCCTTTAACCACTTGCCCGCGCGCCCGCCCTACCTGTCCCGCGGGTGTCAGCAGCGGGTGTCAGCCGACGGGTCACAGACAGTTTTTACCGGCCGTTTTCCCGCGATTGCCGGTGATCGCTAACACAGAGCAGGGCTGCATTGTTTACACACAGCCCTGTTCTGTGTCAGTTCTCTGACAGCTTGTGAGAAGCTGCAGAGTTTCTCTCCCTCGATCAGCTCCCCCCTCCCTCCCCCCGTCCAGTACACACCCCGTCCCCTAGTAAAACACTCCCCTTACACTGCAAATTCTAAAAATGTTAACCCCTTCCTCCCCAGTGACATTAGTACAGTTTCAGTGGTTTTTTTTCACTGATCACTGTGTTGGTGTCACTGGGGATGTCAGTGACCCCAAGTCAGTTCCCCCCCCAGTGTCAAATGTCCGCCGCTGTCCCGCAGTCCTGCCATAAGTCGCTGGTCGCCGCCATATGTCACTGATTGCCGCCAAAAGTCACTGATCGGCGGCATTATTAGTATAAATAAAAATTAAAAATCCCAGTATCTTTCCCGGCATTTGTAAACGCTATAACTTTCACGTAAATCAATTAATTTACTCGTATTGTGATTTATTTTAGCAAAGACATGTCACAGAATGCATTTTGGCAGAAATTTATGACTAAATTTGATTTTTGCATTTTTTTTTACTGGACATGTTTTATAGCAAAAAGTCCAAAATATTGTTTTTTTTTCCTCAAAATTGTCAGCCTTTTTTTTTATAGCGCAAAAAATAAAAACCACACATGCGATCAAATACCGCTGAAAGAAAGCTCAATTTGTGGGGAAAAAAAAGGATGTAAATTTCATTTATGTACCGTATTGCATGACCGCTCAATTGTCCGTTAAACTAGCGCAGCGCTGTATAGCAGAAAAATGGCGTAAATTGCAGTATTTATACCATAGTTTGTAGAGGCTATAACTTCCACACAAAGCAATCAATATACACTTATTGGGATTTTTTTTACCAAAAACATGGAGCAGAATACATTTTGGTCTAAATTTATAACCAACTTTGAGTTTACTATATATTTTTTATAGCTGAAAGTAAAAAATATTGTTTTTCTTCAAAATTTTTGGCCTTTTTTTGTTTATAGCGTGAAAAATAAAAAGCGCACAGGTGATCAAATTACACCGAAAGAAAGCTCGATTTGTGTGAAAAAAAGGACATAAATTTCGTTTGGGTGCAGCATTGCATGACCGCGCAATTATCAGTTGAATTAGTGCAGCGCCGAGTAGCAAAAAGAGGCCTGGTCATTAAGGGGGGTAAATCCTCAGGTGCTCAAGTGGTTAAAGTGTTACTAAACCCACAACAGTAAAATCAGTCTGTATATGCAGTAAAGCATGCTTGTGGAACCTAAGGGGTTAATCTTCCACATTGTGTAAAAAGGCTAATTGATCCTGTCTTTTCTGATCCTCCCCTTCTTTTCCATCTGCTGATAGTACAGAGCCTTAGGAGGCACTCTGCACATGCTCAGTTTGGTGGGTATTACTAGAGAGTTGTTATTATTTTTTTTGGGGGGGGGGAGTGTATGTGATCAGCACGGGGTCAATCAGCGCTCTCCGGACTGATGGTCAGGGGTCATGTATTTACAAAAATAATGCTTTGTTATACTCACTGCGGAACCTAAGGGGTTAATCGTCCACATTGTGTAAAAAGGCAAATTGATCCCACCTTCTCTGATCCTCCCCTTCTTCTCCATCTGCTGATAGTAAAGAGCCCTAGGAAGCACTCTGCACATGCTCAGTTTGGTGGTATTGCTATAGAGTTGTTGTTTTTTTTTTGGGGGGGGGGTTATGTGATCACCACAGGGCCAATCAGTGCTATCCAGACAGTCGGTCAGGCATCATGCAGCCTCATAGGACAGTCAGAGGAGAATGAAAACTCCTTTACCAAACTGTAACTGGTGCTCAGCTGGATACTGTAAAAGTCACAAGACTGCTATATACTGCTGATGAGAAAAGGTATTTAGAAGTTTATATTTACTAAAATAATTGCATTTCCATGTTCTGTGTAATGTGGGAGACCAGATATAGTGACTGCAGGGTCCTGGGTTTAGTAACACTTTCCGTTTTTTTTTTACTTATCTTTTTTACATGTATCTAAAAAAGAAAAAAAAACCTAAAAAGATAATAATATTATTTTATTATATAAGTAGGTAATAGAGCGCTGGGAATGCATAAGTGAAGCAGCTAGCATAAAAGGTAACCTTGGGACCCAGATAGAAACATGAGAAATAAATATGCAGCGCTTAGGAAATTAAATATGAACAAACAGAAACATGAGCAGCATAACTGCATGACAAATTCAGTCCATATTGCATGGTGCGATAAAGTGACAGGTGCAATTGTCCTAATAGTTCATGTTCAGAGAAATTCGTGACTCTTGTGATCTCGTGATTTGTACAAATAATGCACTAACCAGATAGCGCAATCAAAGCGCATGGAGCAATTAAGACCCGCTCCTGGTGCTCTGGACTTGTAATATTAGGAGGATGTCATCTGTAGGTTTGGCCACCAGATGTCATCAATCCAGGTATATAGGTAAGTCATCAACCAGAAAGATCATCAGCGGGGGAGGGGGTGATCATGCATCATTCCCAGATGGACGGAACATCAAAGTAAGGTCAGGCCACCAGGGTGTCAATCAGGATGGCTTTGTGGTATGTATACACAGGTCAAGGGCACCTCCCTAACGCGTTTCGTGTACAAAACACTTCCTCAGAGGGAGGAAGTGTTTTGTACACGAAACGCGTTAGGGAGGTGCCCTTGACCTGTGTATACATACCACAAAGCCATCCTGATTGACACCCTGGTGGCCTGACCTTACTTTGATGTTCCGTCCATCTGGGAATGATGCATGATCACCCCCTCCCCCGCTGATGATCTTTCTGGTTGATGACTTACCTATATACCTGGATTGATGACATCTGGTGGCCAAACCTACAGATGACATCCTCCTAATATTACAAGTCCAGAGCACCAGGAGCGGGTCTTAATTGCTCCATGCGCTTTGATTGCGCTATCTGGTTAGTGCATTATTTGTACAAATCACGAGATCACAAGAGTCACGAATTTCTCTGAACATGAACTATTAGGACAATTGCACCTGTCACTTTATCGCACCATGCAATATGGACTGAATTTGTCATGCAGTTATGCTGCTCATGTTTCTGTTTGTTCATATTTAATTTCCTAAGCGCTGCATATTTATTTCTCAATATTATTTTATTCATTCCTTTCCAAATGTGTGAAATCGCATTCCAAGTCACCTTTCACTCTACCTCTTTACTACTATACCCACAACAGTAAAATCAGTCTGTATATGCAGTAAAGCATGCTTGTTATACTCACTGTGGAACCTAAGGGGTTAATCCTCCACATTGTGTAAAAAGGCTAATTGATCCAGCCTTCTCTGGTCCTCCCCTTCTTCTCCATCTGCTGATAGTACAGAGCCCTAGGAGGCACTCTGCACATGCTCAGTTTGGTGGTATTGCTAGAGAGTTGTTTTTTTGAGGGGAGGAGGGAGTAAAATCAGTCTGTATATGCAGTAAAGCATGCTTTATTATACTCACTGTAGAACCTAAGGGGTTAATCCTCCACATTGTTTAAAAAAGATAATTGATCCTGTCTTCTGTGATCCTCCCCTTCTTCTCTTTCTGCTGATAATACAGAGCCCTAGGAGGCACTCTGCACATGCTCAGTTTGGTGGTATTGCTAGAGAGTTGTTTTATTTTTGTTGGGGGGGGGGGTTATGTGATCACCACAGGGCCAATCAGCGCTATCCAGACCAGGGGTGGACTGACAACTCATGGGGCCCCCGGGCAATAGGGGATCATGGGGCCCCTGTGTCCTTGCCCAAACTCAAAAAGGCCTATAAAAAAGGTACCAGGGGCATCTCATGGGGCCCCCTACTGACCCTGGGCCCTCGGGCAGTGCCCGAGTTTCCAAATGGTCAGTCCGCCCCTGATCCAGACAGATGGTCAGGGGTCATGCAGCCTCATAGGACAGGAGGAGAATGAAAACTCCTTTACCAAACTTTACCAGTGCTCATCTGGACACTGATAGAAATCACAAGACTGCTATATACTGCTAACTAGAAAAGGTATTTAGCAGTTTGTATTTACTAAAATAATTGCATTTCTATGTTCTGTTTACTGTGGGGGACCAGATATAGTGACTGCAGGGTCCTGGGTTTAGTAAAACTTTCAGTTTTTTTATTTTTTTTAAACGTATCTTATTTACATCTGTATCTAAAAAAGAAAAAAAAAACCCTGAAAAGATATTATTTTATTCATTCTTTTCCAAACATGTGAACTCACATTCCAAGTCTCCTTTTACTCTAACTCTTTTACTTTGTACATTCTGAAATCTAAGTTTCTCTAGATCGCCCTCCCATTCTTCAATGAATTATTATGTGGAAGTAAATGTGTACTGCGGGAGACCAGATATAGTGACTGCAGGGTCCTGGGTTTAGTAAAACTTTCCGTTTTTTTATTTTTTTTAAACGTATCTTATTTACATCTGTATCTAAAAAAGAAAAAAAAACCCTGAAAAGATAATATTTTATTCATTCTTTTCCAAACATGTGAACTCACATTCCAAGTCTCCTTTTACTCTTTTACTTTGCACATTCTGAAATCTAACTTTCTCTAGATCGCCCTCCCATTCTTCAATTAATTATTATGTGGAAGTAAATGGCTTTTAAATGCATATCAAAATGCCTGGGCTAACTTAATGTACGTTTCTCCTGTTCCAGCTAGCACCTGGTCATTAACGTTTCACACTGGCACCAGCTGGTTTTGACAAAGTCTTTTTTAGCGATTCTTTGTAAGCGTTCGTAGTAGTAACACAGCACCTTCTTTTCACTTTGCAAGGAAATACAAGAGTGGAAAAAAATTCTGTTAGATTTGTTTCATCAAATGCAGCAAACATCTTGGGATCTGACATTTCGGTTTTGTCTTCCAACTTTTCAGGTACTTTGTGCAGATGCAATGTCAATGAGCCATTACTTTAAAGCATTAAGCTGTCCTGTCACTGCTGCTTCTGAATACAAATTGTTATCAATGGGAATGTGTTTTCATTAGTGAAAGATATTTTTTTTTTTCTCTTTTGATCATCACTTGAGCTGTGAGTTGCAGAAACAATAGCACCATACATTTAACTATATGGGCAACCTAATAATTATTGTTTGAAACAGCTTGCACCCGGAAAATGGATGGCTGTAAAAAGAATTTCTAAGAAAGATTATTGCTTGCCATATGGGAACATTTACTTATATTTGATTATGATGTTTAAATTTGTTGAATTGACTGGAACACACACACACACACACAGTCTATGGCAGGTTTTCATTATTAACTGGTCTTTTCAAAAACAACAGTTATGCAGGCCATAGATGGGTCGAAAACCGGCCTTTTTAAAAAAAAAAACGAAACATCGGTCGTTCAATAGGCCTACATTACCACCATAAAAACAATCGGACGATTTTCGTCCTGTCTACGGCCAGCATTTAATTACCTCTGTCCCTGCAGAGAGCTCCGCTATTATATTTGATATGAAAAAGTATTGTGGTTGCAACATTGTATCTATTTGTATCCAGATGGTTTTATTCGGATACAAATAGATACATTGTTGCAACTGCAATACTTTTTCATGTCAATTATAATAGCGGACTGGAATTCTTCTTCTCCTTTTTCTTCTTCTATTATAATAGCGGACTGGAATTCTTCTTCTTCTTCTATTATAATAGTGGACTAGAATTCTTCTTCTTCTTTTTCTATTATAATAGCGGACTGGAATTCTTCTTCTTCTATTATAATAGTGGACTGGAATTCTTTTTCTTCTTCTTCTATTATAATAGTGGACTGGAATTCTTTTTCTTCTTCTTCTATTATAATAGTGGACTGGAATTCTTCTTCTTCTTCTATTATAATAGTGGACTGGAATTCTTCTTCTTCTTCTTCTTCTTTTTCTATTATAATAGCGGACTGGAATTCTTCTTCTTCTATTATAATAGTGGACTGGAATTCTTTTTCTTCTTCTTCTATTATAATAGTGGACTGGAATTCTTTTTCTTCTTCTTCTATTATAATAGTGGACTGGAATTCTTCTTCTTCTTCTATTATAATAGCGGACTGGAATTCTTCTTCTTCTATTATAATAGTGGACTGGAATTCTTCTTCTTCTTCTTCTTCTATTATAATAGCGGACTGGAATTCTTCTTCTATTATAATAGTGGACTGGAATTCTTCTTCCTCTTCTTCTTCTTTTTCTATTATAATAGTGGACTGGAATTCTTCTTCTATTATAATAGTGGACTGGAATTCTTCTTCTTCTTCTATTATAATAGTGGACTGGGATTCTTCTTCTTCTTCTATTATAATAGTGGACTGGGATTCTTCTTCTTCTTCTTCTTCTTCTATTATAATAGTGGACTGGAATTCTTCTTCTTCTTCTTCTTCTTCTATTATAATAGTGGACTGGAATTCTTCTTCTTCTTCCTCTTCTTCTTCTTCTATTATAATAGTGGACTGGAATTCTTCTTCTTCTATTATAATAGCGGACTGGAATTCTTCTTCTTCTATTATAATAGCGGACTGGAATTCTTCTTCTTCTTCTTCTATTATAATAGCAGACTGGAATTCTTCTTCTTCTATTATAATAGCGGACTGGAATTCTTCTTCTTCTATTATAATAGCGGACTGGAATTCTTCTTCTTCTTCTTCTTCTATTATAATAGCGGACTGGATTTCTTCTTCTTCTATTATAATAGCAGACTGGAATTCTTCTTCTTCTATTATAATAGCGGACTGGAATTCTTCTTCTTCTATTATAATAGCAGACTGGAATTCTTCTTCTTCTTCCCCATTAATGGTGTGAAATTGTTCGGCTGAAAAAAAAAATCGTCCGGTTTTCGACCCAGCTATGGCCTGCATTAGTCACTTACCCTCTGGAAGATTTACACCCCTTCATGACCAGGCCATTTTTTTCTATATGGTGCTGCACTACTGTAACTGACAATTGTGCGGTCATGCAACACTGTACACAAATAAAATTGATATTTTTCACACATATAGAGCTTTCTGTTGGTGCTATTTGATCATCACTGGTTTTTTTTTTGCAGTATAAATGAAAAAAGACCAAAAATAAAAAAATAAAAAAAACAATATTTTTTACATTTTGCTATAAAACATACCCCATAAAAAAATTCTTCACAAATGTAGGCCAAAATGTCTTTAGCAAAAAGGTTGCAATAAGTATTTATTAATTCATTTTCATGAAAGTTATAGCATCTACAAATTACAGTATATATACTGGAATTTTTATTTATTTATTTTTGTTATACTTTTTTTTTTGCAGTATAAATGAAAAAAAGACCAAAAAAAAAAAATTAAAAAAAAACATTATTTTTTAGATTTTGCTATAAAACATACCCCATAAAAATTTAATTTATTCATAAATTTAGGCCAAAATGTCTTTGGCAAAAAGGTTGCAATAAGTGTGTATTAATAATTTGCATGAAAGTTACAGCATCTACAAATTGCAGTATATATACTGGAATTTGTATTTATTTATTTTTTTATACTAGTAATGGCGGCGATCAACGACTTTTAGAGGGACTGCGGCCGCATATTTTAACTGACAATTGCATGGTCATGCAACACTGTACACAAATTAAATTTATATTTTTTCACACATATAGAGCTTTCTTTTGGTGGTATTTGATTATCACTGGGTTTTTTTTGTTTGCAGTATAAATGAAAAAAAGACCAAAAATAAAAACATAAAAGAAAACAATATTTTTTATGTTTTGCAATAAAACATACCCCATCAAATAAATAAAATGTCTTCATAAATTTAGGCCAAAATATCTTTGGCAAAAAGGTTGCAATAAGTGTGTATTACCGTATTTTTCGCTCCATAAGACGCACCTGACCATAAGACGCACATAGGTTTTAGAGGCAGAAAACAGGAAAAAAAAATTCTGAACTAATGGACTGCAGACATAGTACAGGAGATGACCAGAGACTGCGGACAGCACAGGGATGACCAGAGACTGCGGACACAGTACAGGGATGACCAGAGACTGCGGACACAGTACAGGGATGACCAGAGACTGCGGACAGTACAGGGATGACCAGAGACTGCGGACAGCACAGGAGATGACCAGAGACTGCGGACATAGTACAGGAGATGACCAGAGACTGCGGACAAAGTACAGGGATGACCAGAGACTGCGGACAGTACAGGAGATGTCCAGAGACTGCGGACATAGTACAGGAGATGACCAGAGACTGCGGACAAAGTACAGGGATGACCAGAGACTGCGGACACAGTACAGGGATGACCAGAGACTGCGGACAGTACAGGGATTAGAGATGAGCGAATCGAACCTGGCGAAGTGGAATTCGTTTCGAATTTCAGGAAAAATTTGATTCGCATCGAATCCGAATTTTAGCAAACTTCGGGTGCACGAATCGAATTTTTCCCGATCAGCCGGCAAAAGTGTCACTGCAGAGAGCTCCGCTATTTCTGACAGTTCTGACAGTTCATTTACAGCGGTTGAAACATTGTATCTATTTGTTTCCATTTAGGATACAGATGTTTTTATTCGGAAATAAATAGATACAATGTTTCAACCGCTGTAAATGTGAAGGAACTGTCAGAGAACTGTCAGAAATAGCGGAGCTCTCTGCAGATACACTTTTTGCTGTACTGGAATACTTCTTCTTTTCATTCTTCATTCTTCTTTTCATTCCTCTTTTTCTTCTTCTTCTTTTCATTCTTCTTTTCATTCTTCTTCTTCTTTTCATTCTTCTTCTTCTTTTCATTCTCCTTTTCATTCTTCTTCTTCTTCTTTTCATTCTTCTTCTTCTTCTTCTTTTCATTCTTCTTTTCATTCTTCTTCTTCTTCTTTTCATTCTTCTTCTTCTTCTTTTCATTCTTCTTCTTCTTTTCATTCTTCTTCTTCTTCTTTTCATTCTTCTTTTCATTCTTCTTCTTCTTCTTTTCATTCTTCTTTTCATTGTTCTTCTTTTCATTCTTCTTCTTCTTTTCATTCTTCTTTTCATTCTTCTTCTTCTTTTCATTCTTCTTCTTCTTTTCATTCTTCTTCTTCTTCTTTTCATTCTTCTTCTTCTTCTTTTCATTCTTCTTTTCATTCTTCTTCTTCTTCTTTTCATTCTTCTTCTTCTTCTTCTTCATTTCATTCTTCTTTTCATTCTTCTTCTTCTTCTTCTTTTCATTCTTCTTCTTTTCATTCTTCTTCTTCTTCTTTTCATTCTTCTTCTTCTTTTCATTCTTCTTCTTCTTTTCATTCTTCTTCTTCTTCTTTTTATTCTTCTTTTCATTCTCCTTCTTCTTCTTTTCATTCCTCTTCTTCTTCTTTTCATTCTTCTTTTCATTCTTCTTCTTCTTCTTTTCATTTTTCTTCTTCTTCTTTTCATTCTTCTTTTCATTCTTCTTCTTCTCATTCTTCTTTTCATTCTTCTTCTTCTTTTCATTCTTCTTCTTCTTCTTCTTCTTCTTTTCATTCTTCTTTTCATTCTTCTTCTTCTTCTTTTCATTCTTCTTCTTCTTCTTTTCATTCTTCTTCTTTTCATTCTTCTTTTCATGCTTCTTCTTTTCATTCTTCTTCTTCTTCTTTTCATTCTTCTTCTTCTTCTTTTCATTCTTCTTTTCATTCTTCTTCTTTTTCTTTTCATTCTTCTTCTTCTTCTTTTCATTCTTTTTTTCATTCTTCTTCTTCTTCTTTTCATTCTTCTTCTTCTTCTTCTTTTCATTCTTCTTCTTCTTCTTTTCATTCTTCTTTTCATTCTTCTTCTTCTTCTTTTCATTCTTCTTCTTTTCATTCTTCTTTTCATTCTTCTTCTCATTCTTCTTCTCATTCTTCTTTTCATTCTTCTTCTTCTTCTTTTCATTCTTCTTTTCATTCTTCTTCTTTTCATTCTTCTTCTTCTTCTTCTTTTCATTCTTCTTCTTCTTCTTTTCATTCTTCTTTTCATTCTTCTTCTTTTTCTTTTCATTCTTCTTCTTCTTTTCATTCTTTTTTTCATTCTTCTTCTTCTTCTTTTCATTCTTCTTCTTCTTCTTTTCATTTTTCTTCTTCTTCTTTTCATTCTTCTTTTCATTCTTCTTCTTCTCATTCTTCTTTTCATTCTTCTTCTTCTTCTTTTCATTCTTCTTTTCATTCTTCTTCTTCTTCTTTTCATTCTTCTTCTTCTTCTTTTCATTCTTCTTTTCATTCTTCTTCTTTTCATTCTTCTTCTTCTTCTTTTCATTCTTCTTTTCATTCTTCTTCTTCTTCTTTTCATTCTCTTTTCATTCTTCTTCTTTTTCTTTTCATTCTTCTTCTTCTTCTTTTCATTCTTTTTTTCATTCTTCTTCTTCTTCTTTTCATTCTTCTTCTTCTTCTTTTCATTCTTCTTTTCATTCTTCTTCTTCTTCTTTTCATTCTTCTTCTTCTTTTCATTCTTCTTTTCATTCTTCTTCTTCTTCTTTTCATTCTTCTTTTCATTCTTCTCATTCTTCTTCTCATTCTTCTTTTCATTCTTCTTCTCATTCTTCTTCTCATTCTTCTTTTCATTCTTCTTCTTCTTCTTCTTTTCATTCTTCTTCTTCTTCTTTTCATTCTTCTCATTCTTCTTTTCATTCTTCTTTTCATTCTTCTTCTCATTCTTCTTTTCATTCTTCTTCTTCTTCTTTTCATTCTTCTTCTTCTTCTTTTCATTCTTCTTTTCATTCTTCTTCTTTTCATTCTTCTTCTTCTTCTTTTCATTCTTCTTCTTCTTTTCATTATTCTTCTTCTTCTTTTCATTCTTCTTCTTCTTCTTTTCATTCTTCTTCTTCTTCTTTTCATTCTTCTTTTCATTCTTCTTCTTTTCATTCTTCTTCTTCTTTTTCTTCTTGTCATTCTTCTTTTCATTCTTCTTCTTCTTTTCATTCTTCTTTTCATGCTTCTTCTTTTCATTCTTCTTCTTCTTCTTCTTTTCATTCTTCTTTTCATTTTTCTTCTTCTTCTTTTCATTCTTCTTCTTTTCATTCTTCTTTTCATTCTTCTTCTTCTTCTTCTTTTCATTCTTCTTCTTCTTCTTTTCATTCTTCTTTTCATTCTTCTTCTTCTTTTCATTCTTCTTCTTCTTCTTTTCATTCTTCTTTTCATTCTTCTTCTTCTTCTTCTTCTTTTCATTCTTCTTTTCATTCTTCTTCTTCTTCTTTTCATTCTTCTTCTTCTTCTTCTTCTTCTTTTCATTCTTCTCATTCTTCTTTTCATTCTTCTTCTTCTTCTTTTTATTCTTCTTTTCATTCTTCTTCTCATTCTTCTTTTCATTCTTCTTCCTCTTCTTTTCATTCTTCTTCTTCTTCTTCTTCTTTTCATTCTTCTTCTTCTTCTTTTCATTCTTCTTCTTCTTTTCATTCTTCTTCTTCTTTTCATTCTTCTTCTTCTTCTTTTCATTCTTCTTTTCATTCTTCTTCTTTTCATTCTTCTTCTTTTCATTCTTCTTCTTCTTCTTTTCATTCTTCTTCTTCTTTTCATTCTTCTTCTTCTTCTTTTCATTCTTCTTTTCATTCTTCTTCTTCTTCTTTTCATTCTTCTTCTTCTTCTTCTTCTTTTCATTCTTCTTTTCATTCTTCTTCTTCTTCTTTTCATTCTTCTTCTTCTTCTTGTCATTCTTCTTCTTCTTCTTCTTGTCATTCTTCTTTTCATTCTTCTTCTTCTTCTTTTCATTCTTCGTTTCATTCTTCTTCTTCTTCTTTTCATTCTACTTCTTCTTCTTTTCATTCTTCTTTTCATTCTTCTTCTTCTTCTTTTCATTCTTCTTTTCATTCTTCTTCTTCTTCTTTTCATTATTCTTCCTTTCATTCTTCTTTTCATTCTTCCTCTTCTTCTTTTCATTCTTCTTCTTCTTCTTTTCATTCTTCTCATTCTTCTTTTAATTCTTCTTTTCATTCTTCTTTTAATTCTTCTTTTCATTCTTCTTCTCATTCTTCTTTTCATTCTTCTTCTCATTCTTCTTTTCATTCTTCCTCTTCTTCTTATCATTCTTCTTTTCATTCTTCTTCTTCTTCTTTTCATTCTTCTTTTCATTCTTCTCATTCTTCTTCTCATTCTTCTTTTCATTCTTCTTCTCATTCTTCTTCTCATTCTTCTTTTCATTCTTCTTCTTCTTCTTCTTCTTTTCATTCTTCTTCTTCTTCTTTTCATTCTTCTTTTCATTCTTCTCATTCTTCTTTTCATTCTTCTTTTCATTCTTCTTCTCATTCTTCTTTTCATTCTTCTTCTTCTTCTTTTCATTCTTCTTCTTCTTCTTTTCATTCTTCTTCTTTTCATTCTTCTTCTTCTTCTTTTCATTCTTCTTCTTCTTTTCATTCTTCTTCTTCTTTTCATTATTCTTCTTCTTCTTTTCATTCTTCTTCTTCTTCTTTTCATTCTTCTTCTTCTTCTTCTTTTCATTCTTCTTCTTCTTTTTCTTCTTGTCATTCTTCTTTTCATTCTTCTTCTTCTTTTCATTCTTCTTTTCATTCTTCTTCTTTTCATTCTTCTTCTTCTTCTTTTCATTCTTCTTTTCATTTTTCTTCTTCTTCTTTTCATTCTTCTTCTTTTCATTCTTCTTTTCATTCTTCTTCTTCTTCTTCTTCTTCTTTTCATTCTTCTTCTTCTTCTTTTCATTCTTCTTTTCATTCTTCTTCTTCTTCTTCTTCTTTTCATTCTTCTTCTTCTTCTTTTCATTCTTCTTTTCATTCTTCTTCTTCTTCTTCTTTTCATTCTTCTTTTCATTCTTCTTCTTCTTCTTTTCATTCTTCTTCTTCTTCTTCTTTTCATTCTTCTTTTCATTCTTCTCATTCTTCTTTTCATTCTTCTTTTCATGCTTCTTCTCATTCTTCTTTTCATTCTTCTTCTTCTTCTTTTTATTCTTCTTTTCATTCTTCTTCTCATTCTTCTTTTCATTCTTCTTCCTCTTCTTTTCATTCTTCTTCTTCTTCTTCTTCTTTTCATTCTTCTTCTTCTTCTTTTCATTCTTCTTCTTCTTTTCATTCTTCTTCTTCTTTTCATTCTTCTTCTTCTTCTTCTTTTCATTCTTCTTCTTCTTCTTTTCATTCTTCTTCTTTTCATTCTTCTTCTTCTTCTTTTCATTCTTCTTCTTCTTTTCATTCTTCTTCTTCTTCTTTTCATTCTTCTTTTCATTCTTCTTCTTCTTCTTTTCATTCTTCTTCTTCTTCTTTTCATTCTTCTTTTCATTCTTCTTCTTCTTCTTCTTCTTTTCATTCTTCTTCTTGTCATTCTTCTTCTTCTTCTTCTTGTCATTCTTCTTTTCATTCTTCTTCTTCTTCTTTTCATTCTTCTTTTCATTCTTCTTCTTCTTCTTTTCATTCTACTTCTTCTTCTTTTCATTCTTCTTTTCATTCTTCTTCTTCTTCTTTTCATTCTTCTTTTCATTCTTCTTCTTCTTCTTTTCATTCTTCTTCTTTTCATTCTTCTTTTCATTCTTCTTCTTCTTCTTTTCATTCTTCTCATTCTTCTTTTAATTCTTCTTTTCATTCTTCTTTTAATTCTTCTTTTCATTCTTCTTCTCATTCTTCTTTTCATTCTTCTTCTCATTCTTCTTTTCATTCTTCCTCTTCTTCTTTTCATTCTTCTTTTCATTCTTCTTCTTCTTCTTTTCATTCTTCTTCTTCTTCTTTTCATTCTTCTTTTCATTCTTCTTCTTCTTCTTTTCATTCTTCTTCTTCTTCTTTTTATTCTTCTTTTCATTCTTCTTCTTCTTTTCATTCTTCTTCTTCTTCTTTTCATTCTTCTTCTTCTTCTTTTCATTCTTCTTTTCATTCTTCTCATTCTTCTTTTCATTCTTATTTTCATGCTTCTTCTCATTCTTCTTTTCATTCTTCTTCTTCTTCTTTTCATTCTTCTTCTTTTCATTCTTCTTTTCATTCTTCTCATTCTTCTTTTCATTCTTCTTCTCATTCTTCTTTTCATTCTTCTTCTTCTTCTTCTTTTCATTCTTCTTCTTCTTCTTTTTCTTCTTTTCATTCTTCTTCTTTTCATTCTTCTTTTCATTCTTCTTCTTTTCATTCTTCTTCTTCTTCTTTTCATTCTTCTTTTCATTCTTCTTCTTCTTCTTTTCATTCTTCTTTTCATTCTTCTTCTTCTTTTCATTCTTCTTCTTCTTCTTTTCATTCTTCTTCTTCTTCTTCTTCTTTTCATTCTTCTTTTCGTTCTTCTTCTTCTTCTTTTCATTCTTCTTCTTTTCATTCTTCTTCTTCTTCTTTTCATTCTTCTTCTTCTTTTCATTCTTCTTCTTCTTCTTTTTATTCTTCTTTTCATTCTTCTTCTTCTTCTTTTCATTCTTCTTTTCATTCTTCTTCTTCTTTTCATTCTTCTTCTTCTTCTTGTCATTCTTCTTTTCATTCTTCTTCTTCTTCTTTTCATTCTTCTTCTTTTCATTCTTCTTTTCATTCTTCTTCTTCTTCTTTTCATTCTTCTTTTCATTCTTCTTCTTCTTCTTCTTCTTCGTTGTGCCCCGTGACTGCCCAAATGAGTGAAGTGTGCGGTGATTCTAAGATCGACGGCACTCATCTGCATGTCATACTGACTGACAGTATTATTTCTCTTCCCCAGCAGACTCCAAGGGCATTTAAATTAAAGGTACAGTGTTCTGCACTAATATAAAGGCTCTCTGAAGCCTAGAAACCCTTTAAATAAGTTAAATTCGCGGCGAATAAATTCGCATCGAATGGAATTTCTCCCGCAAATTCGGCGAATCAGCCGAATCGAATATTTGAAAAATTCGCTCATCTCTAACAGGGATGACCAGAGACTGCGGACAGCACAGGAGATGACCAGAGACTGCGGACACAGTACAGGAGATGACCAGAGACTGCGGACAAAGTACAGGGATGACCAGAGACTGCGGACAGTACAGGAGATGACCAGAGACTTCGGACAGTACAGGAGATGACCAGAGACTGCGGACAGTACAGGAGATGACTGCTGACCTTTGGGGAGGGAGGGGGAGTGGGTACCTGAATTTGACAGGTACCCGCTCCCACTTCCGTGGAGTTGTTCTTTGACCTTACCTGTTCCTCTATCCAGCCGCGCGCTGTCTTCCCGGCTTCTGTAGTGTGGGCGCTCGGCGGACAGCTGGATGCCCAGTGCGCATGAGCGAGAAGCGCTGCGCTTTGTGATTGCTCTGGCGGCTTCTGGGATCTGTCATGTGTCCCAGGTACCGCCTTACCATTCACAAAGAGCACCGCTTCTTGTGCATGCGCACTTGGGACCCGGCTGTCACGCACACTACAGAAGCCGGGAAGACAGCGCGCCGCTGGATAAAGGAACAGGTAAGGTCCCACTGCATAGCTGAGTGGCCGGCCCGGTATTCTGACACGGCGGCGGTGGAAATACCGGACCGGCCGCTCCATATTCTCTCCATAAGACGCACTGACATTTTCCCCCCTTTTTTGGGGGGAAAAAAGTGCGTCTTATGGAGTGAAAAATACAGTAATTCATTTGCATGAAAGTTATAGCATCTACAAACTGCAGTATATATACTGGAATTTTTATTTATTTATTTTTTATGCTAGTAATGGAGGCGATCAATGTTTTTTAGCGGTACTGCGGCCGTATACTTTAACTGACAATTGCACGGTCATGCAACACTGTACACAAATTCATTTTATATTTTTTCACACTTATAAAGCTTTCTTTTGGTGGTTTTTAAATGTGATTACCGGCTTTTTTTCTTTCTTTACTATAACTCAGAGAATCAGCTGTCACTTTCCCCCCAGCTAAAAGAAAGAAAGTTTCCTTTTAGTTTATTTCCCAGAGCTAAAAGAAACAATGTTTCCTTTTTGTTTGTTTCCCAAGATAAAAGAAACAAAGTATCCTTTAGCTCCAGGGAAAGTGACGCCTAATTTTGTGAGCTATAGTGAAGAAGAAAAAAAAAAAGCCAGCAATTGCATTTAAAAATCGGCACTGACATACACTTCGTATTGCAAAAACAATTCATAAAAAATTAGTAAACCGAGGCCTTATTTTCAATGGATTTTCATTTGTAAACCAAAAATTACGTTAACCGAGGCGTTCGTAAACCGAGGTACACCAGTAAATAAAAAGAATCAATTGTTTTAATATTTGAAATGTTGCACAAATCTTGCGGTTCTCTCAATATTATGAATAAAAAAAAAAATTATCGTCACATCTTGCATGCAGTATGAGGTATCGGTGTCGTACGTTGGTAAGAATACGCCTAAGTGTTACAAACACGGAGAAGAAGAGTGGGAAGGAGTTTCCTTTTTTTTTCCAAGCTGCTTCTAAAAGGTCATCAAGCCTTTATTAAAATAAGCAGACAACCAAGTTTGAATAATTTAGCGTTGTCACATTTAGCGAGCTATTTATACAATAGCATGACATCTTTAGCGTTCTTCTCCTAAAAACAGTCATGCAGCACTTACGGAATTGCTTCTCCAGAAATCATTACCTTTGCAATGATGTCTAGAAATGTTTTTGACTTATCAATGTTTAAAGATTGAAGAGAGATTACAAACTAAGACCATGTACTGGCAACTTTCAGAGATGAGCCATGAAATATTCATAGCTGGAAGAGCACGGAGGAGCAGGAGGGACTGTTTGCAGAATGAAGTGGAATGCCTGTGAAATCTGTCCTATTCCACATATACTGAATAGCCCAAGCCTACCTTAATATAAAATAATATGTAAAATCCAAGTACTTCCAGATCAAATTTCTTTTTTTTTTTGCTTATCAAGAGCCAGTAGCAGTGGGAACACAAACATTTAGTCAAAACCAACATAATGATGCAGCCCCTTCATGCTCTGGCAGTAGACTGTCTCTCTGCGGCATCACATCCAGTGAAAGTCTATGGACTCAACATCAGTCTTGAAGATATCAATTTAAAGTGCACAAAGTCAAAAGGACATATAGGACACAGCCTGTCAATAGCATTAATGTATCAGTTTTGTTTTTCTAGCTGGCCATGCACTGTTGCTTGGATCCTATAATTGACTCTCCTGCAAAACCTCATTTGACAGGCCCCCCCTAAAGCAAGGGCTGGGTCACAATTGCGACCCCTGCAACCCCTGACAGTACAACACTGCACTCAATCATCTGAAAACACAAGGGACTAGGTGCCAGTGAAAGATATCCCATGATGCATAGAAGGGGACCAAAGATTAAAGCCCAATTCGAATAACTATGAAAAGTCTCTGTTGCAATGGAGTGTGCCTGCACTGCAAGGGGTTAACTCCTCATTTAGGTATAGAGTAAGAGCTTTTTACTTACTTAATCCTTCTCTCCTCAGACCGATGGCAGTCCCTTCATGCTCCAGCAGTAGACTGTCCCTCTGCGGCATCACATAAAGTGAAAGTCTAGGGACTCACCATCAGTCTTGAAGATATCAATTTAAAGTGCACAAAGTCAAAAGGACTTATAGGACACAGCCTGTCAATAGCATTAATACATCAGTTTTGTTTTTCTTGCTGGCCATGCACTGTTAGGGCTTTTTCACATGAGCAGCCAGAGGGAGGTAAAATAAGGCGGTATAGCTGCAGGCTGAGCCAAACAGGGGGTTGGATCCTATAATTGCCTCCCCGACAAAACCTAATTTGACAGGGAGGCCACACAGGCCCACCAAAACAAGGGCTGGGTCACAATTGCGACCCCTGCAACCCCTGACAGTACACCACTGCACTCAATCATCTGAAAACACAAGGGACTAGGTGCCAGTGAAAGATATCCCATGATGCATAGAAGGGGACCAAAGACTAAAGCCTAACTTGGGTAACTATGAAAAGTGTCTGTTGCAATGGAGTGTGCCTGCACTAAAAGGGGTTAACTGCTCGTTTAGGTATAGAGAGAGTAAAAGCTTTTTACTTACTTAATCCTTCTCTCCTCAGACCGATGGCAATCCCTTCTTTCTCCGGCAGTAGACTGATCTGGTAAGCAAATCAACTTTTCTATTGCCCCTAGACCTAAATGAGCTGCTAACCCTTCCACTGCATGGGAGAATTTTCAAGTTTCCTGGAGTTCATCTTTAACTATAATATCCAGTGGTGCTTAATGGTTAGCACTTCAGCCTGGCAGTACTAGGGTCGTTGGTTTGAATCCTATCCACGGCACCACCTGCCTGGAGTTTGCATGTTCTCCCTGTGCCTGCGTGGGTTTCCTCCGGGTACTCCAGTTTCCTCCCACACTCCAAAGATATGCTGGTAAGTTAATTGGATCCTGTCTAAATTGGACCTATTATGTGTATGTATAAATGTAAGTTAGGGACAGGGGTGGACTGACAATTCATGGGGCCCCCGGGCAATAGGGGATCATGGGGCCCCTGTGTCCTTGCCCAAACTCAAAAAAACCTATGAAAAAGGTGCCAGGGGCATCTCATGGGGCCCCCTACTGACCCCGGGCCCTCGGGCAGTGCCCGAGTTTCCAAATGGTCAGTCCGCCCCTGGTTAGGGACCTTAGATTGAACACCCCTTGAGGGTTAGGGACTGATGTGAATGTACAATATACATATATAAAGCGTTGCGTAAATTGATGGCGCTATATAAGTACCTGAAATAAATAAATATCCATAGCATGATCATATGACTGCTACAAGCCTCAGTGACACGAGGATCCATTGCTATAATTTTTAAAAGGCAGTAATACATGGTAAATAATTAGGATAAATTAGATTTTAGACATGTGTTTTTCTTTTCATTATGGTTAGTTTGCTGGACAAAAATTTGTTTTTGGATGTATACGAATCTCCAAATGGACATAGTAATGAATGTCAATGAATCCAAAAAAAAGTTATACCCAAATTAACAAATGAAAATGCATTTGTTTCATTGACGTCACATGATGCAATAGTAGTTCAGGACCATTGGGGAAATTAATTAAATTTTTTAATTTGTTTGATAATTCAGATTTAGATAACAAATGGATCTAATTTTCATTCCATTCCTTAATTCAAATGCACATGATGTCAATTGATATTGTCCAATCAGCTCATGCCATTTCTCTTGGTGGGTTGGACTAGCATCCAAAAATATTGAATCCTTCCATTTGAATCTGTCCGCTTTGATAATATATTGAATTTGTAGCAATCTTCCAGAAAGGCTGCAAAATTGTTGATATCCACTGGACCAACGAATATTTGCAACAAATATAAAAACAGTGTGCAGCACTAGTTCACCCCACATATACAAAAAGCATATGATAATAAAAAATATATAATCAAATAAAGCCCTCAAAATAAGCCCATAGTGTGTGACTGAAAATCATATAAAGCCCATATCCGGGATGTCTTCTTATGACGGAACGCGTAGGGTGGAGCTATGGTTTTTGATGTCATCACTCCACGCATTGCAGGTATTTTGTCAGTTGGGAACATCCTTGAATTTTACATGCTGAGTTCATTTAACGTTTGTAAGTGAAATATTCTTATCAAATTTTGAATTTTCATAAATACTACACTATGAAGATGGCTTGTTCTCTTTACATTTATACAATTGGGACCTTTTGATTATCCTTGTGGTTCTATACTGCATTTATGCCATTGAGGGAATAGAAGTGGAAGGACTCCAGTGAAGACCTGTCTGGACTCTTTGCCATTAAATATACCCTATATATGCTGTCTTGACCACATGATCTGTGGTCATTTTTTCAGGTGAGAGGTTGTTGGCAGTGGAGGATCACTTTCTCTCTTTGTGACAAAGTTTTTTCCCACAGGTATGGGATTTTTAGGATTTTCAGTCACACACTAAGGACTTATTTTTAGAACTTTATTTGATTTATATATATATATATATATATATATATATATATATATATATATATATATAGGTATATGTGGGGTGAATTAGTGTTTTTACATTTTATGTTTGTATGCTGCCTGCATTTTTTGACTGCTGCTGTTTTACCATTTGTGTGGCATTTAGCACAGGTTATTATCATCATTGTCAATTTGCTCTCTGAAAATGAATCGGTTCAACATAACAAATATGATGAAATGAAATTCTTCAATGGATGAATGTATCTGAATCAA
Source organism: Staurois parvus (assembly GCF_062004578.1). Classification (NCBI taxonomy): domain Eukaryota; kingdom Metazoa; phylum Chordata; class Amphibia; order Anura; family Ranidae; genus Staurois; species Staurois parvus. Next base: position 7,940,896 of record NW_028318294.1, on the reverse strand, counting down.
AACTAACATTTTGCACATGTCTATTAGATTTACAGGATGCAGTTCTGACACCTTTATGAATTTACAAAAAAAATATAATTGTTTGCTGCATTAAATCTAATTTTTTTGAAAATCTGAGTGAAAAGAACTGTCTCAGAAAGTGTGAATGTATTGTCCTAAAGCAACCAAGTGGATGATCCTTTACACTGTTCTGTTCTACAAAGGGAGTATATAATTGGTTCCTGTGGGTCACCACTGAGTGAGAAAGTTCTTCCCTCTGACATCTTTTCATATGAGTCTGTCTGTGGCTTCTAGTTTTTGAATGGCAACATCTTTGAAGTAGGATTGCCTTTGAAGTAGAGGTTGCAGAGATGTATAGTGGTTTGTACATATTTTTAATATTTATTTATTATAATCAGGACTAAAGAATTACATTAAAAATAGTATTCATTTTTAAGTCAAGTAAGCATGACATATTGTATACAAAGATCTAGTATTTTTATAAATCAGCATGTGGATACCTCCGCTACTTTCTATAATCTCTTATATCTCTTTACAACCAGCTGAGAAAATGTCATTGTTTACAGACCCTATAGCTCAAGCTAATATTTAAACACAACTTGATGACTTAAAGTGGTTGTAAATGCTAAGGATTTTTTTCCTTCATGTATTCTATGCATGAAGGTAAAAAACCTTCTGTGTGCAGCAGCCCCCCCCCACCCCCCAATACTTACCTGAGCCCCCTCTCGATCCAGCGCTGTGCATGAGAGCAGAAGCTCTCCGGGGACTCTTCCTCCTCCTTGGGTGAGCTATTAGCTCCCGCTACTGTCAATCACACACACAGTCAATCACAGTGCCAGAGTGAGAAGAGAGTACAGGTGATTAGTACCCCCCTCAGTGCTGCCTTGTCAGTGCCTCTTCATCAGTGCCCGTCAGTGCAGTGACCAATCACAGCAGGTCACATGATAATTGTAAACAATGTATGGCTTCCTTTCATGCCATCCATTCTGTACAATTGTGTTGCTAGCTGTGATTAGTCACAGTGATCACATGGTACAGTACAGTACATGGTACTGGGACAATCACAGCCCATCTGTGTCATGTAATTAGCTGTGGACATTCACAGCTAATCACAAGTAACACTGAATGAATCTATTTAATTAAGGTAAATGCTTGCCTATAGCAGTGAAAAAAAAATACTGATCATTTCCCCAGAGTAGAACAATGTTACTATGGTAATATTATGTTACTCTGGTTATAGTGTTTTATAAAAAAATAATAATAAATAAAAGAAAAAAATTTAATTTAAATTTTTATATATATATATATATACATATATATATATATATATATATATATATATATATATATAATACTGTCATCAGTCAGTGTCCCTGATCACTGCCACACCAGTTATATGATGATGCTGAACTGCACAGGTGACAATTAGAGATGAGCGAATCGAACATGACGAAGTGGAATTCGTTTCGAAGATTAGGAAAAATTTGATTCGCGCCGAATCCGAAAATTAGCAAACTTCGAATGCACGAATCAAATTTTCCCAAAAATGGCGGCGACATGTGTGGCGACGGAGCGGGGATCTCTGGGAAGGCGCGCAGACAAGGCGCGCTGACCCATAATGCATTCATTCATGACATGTGATCGCATTAGCCAGTCAGCAGCCAGCCAGCACTGTGTAATGGTGGAGCTATAAATCGCGGCCATCTTAGAATTCTCCATTAGCCTCCGGTAATTCAAGAGAGACAGACCTGTCTGTATTAGGGACAGAGTTAGGGCCACAGAGACTTTAGGGCCACAGAATCGTTACTCAGGGACACAGAATCGTTACTCAGGGACACAGAATTGTTACTCAGGGACACAGAATCGTTACTCAGGGACAGACACAGAATTGTTACTCAGGGACACAGAATTGTTACTCAGGGACACAGAATCGTTACTCAGGGACAGACACAGAATTGTTACTCAGGGACACAGAATCGTTACTCAGGGACACAGAATCGTTACTCAGGGACACAGAATTGTTACTCAGGGACACAGAATTGTTACTCAGGGACACAGAATCGTTACTCAGGGACACAGAATCGTTACTCAGGGACACAGAATTGTTACTCAGGGACACAGAATTGTTACTCAGGGACACAGAATCGTTACTGAGGGACACAGAATCGTTACTGAGGGACACAGAATTGTTACTCAGGGACACAGAATCGTTACTGAGGGACACAGAATTGTTACTCAGGGACACAGAATTGTTACTCGGGGACACAGAATCGTTACTGAGGGACACAGAATCGTTACTGAGGGACACAGAATTGTTACTCGGGGACACAGAATTGTTACTCAGAGACACAGAATTGTTACTCAGGGACACAGAATTGTTACTGAGGGACACAGAATTGTTACTCGGGGACACAGAATTGTTACTCAGGGACACAGAATCGTTACTGAGGGAAACACAATCATTACTCAGGGACACAGAATTGTTACTCAGGGGCACAGAATCGTTACCGAGGGACACAGAATTGTTACTCAGGGACACAGAATCGTTACTGAGGGACACAGAATCGTTACTGAGGGACACAGAATTGTTACTCAGGGACACAGAATCGTTATTGAGGGACACAGAATCGTTACTGAGGGACACAGAATCGTTACTCAGGGACACAGAATCGTTACTGAGGGACACAGAATTGTTACTCAGGGACACAGAATCGTTACTCAGGGACACAGAATTGTTACTGAGGGACACAGAATCGTTACTCAGGGACACAGAATCGTTACTACGGGACACAGAATTGTTACTGAGGGACACAGAATCGTTACTGAGGGACACAGAATTGTTACTCAGGGACACAGAATCGTTACTCAGGGACACAGAATTGTTACTCAGGGACATAGAATTGTTACTCAGGGACACAGAATCGTTACTGAAGGACACAGAATTGTTACTGAGGGACACAGAATCGTTACTGAGGGACACAGAATCGTTACTCAGGGACACAGAATCGTTACTCAGGGACACAGAATCATTACTCAGGGACACAGAATCGTTACTCAGGGACACAGAATCGTTACTCAGGGACACAGAATCGTTACTGAGGGACACAGAATCGTTACTGAGGGACACAGAATCGTTACTCAGGGACACAGAATCGTTACTGAGGGACACAGAATCGTTACTCAGGGACACAGAATTGTTACTCAGGGACACAGAATCGTTACTGAGGGACACAGAATTGTTACTCAGGGACACAGAATCGTTACTCAGGGACACAGAATCGTTACTCAGGGACACAGAATCGTTACTCAGGGACACAGAATCGTTACTCAGGGACACAGAATCGTTACTCAGGGACACAGAATTGTTACTCAGGGACACAGAATCGTTACTTTCTGCTTCACAACCACTATTGTACGTTCAAAGAGTTAAATCCTGTTTTATGTTTGGGGTGCTTATTGAATTAAAGAGTATGTCAGACAACACGCAGAGGAGTGGCAGAGGAGGCAATGTTTCAGGAGCGAGCAGACGTGGCAGCAGAGGAAGGGGTCGAGGCAGCACTAGTCGCAGCCAGAGGCCAGTGCTCCCGGTGTCATCCAGTGGTCGTGTCTCCACCGACAACCCTGCCGTCATCGATTGGTTGACTCGGTCGTCTTCCTCTTCCCAGGTTACCTCTGACACCTACAGCCAACAGTCGGTGGGTACGTCAGACACAACCGTTAGTTGGCATGGCCCGGGAGCAAGCCCACTGAAATCACGTGTCCTCTACCTGCCCCTGTCCTTTGGTGTTCCCTCACCAAGCGAAGTATCGCATGCTGTGGGCTCAGCCCCACTGTACAGTGAGGAAGAGCTAACAGAGGGCGGTCAGGAACGGGGGGAGACATCCGCCTCTTCAGCAGCCAGGCGAAGAAGTACTGGCGAGGAGAGTGGCTCGGTAGCCGGTCTAGAGACAGGTCTGTCTCCTGACCCACACGCAGCCGAGGGGGCTAGTAGTGACGCGGAGACCCTAATTGATGATGATGAGGCTGATCGCACTTGGCAGCCTCGTCGTCATCAGGCTATTGCTTCCGCATCATCAGGAGAAGAGGGTGCCAGCTTGCCAGCGAGCAAAACAGTCGGTGGGTTGCCCAGGAGGCAGCAGGGTCGCAGCAGTGTTAGTGGAGCCAAACGGCCACGGAGTAGAGCACCAGCTCCACTGCAGCCTACCACCACGGCCAGTAGTGGTGCCGGTGTGCACGGAGAAAGTAGCAGTCAGCCAGTGAGGAGTAGCGGGGGCAAAGTTTCCTACTCGGCGGTGTGGCAATTTTTCGTCAAGCCGCCCGAGGAAGTAAACGTAGCCGTATGTCGACTATGTGGCCAGAAAGTCAAGCGTGGCCAGGGGGCCCATGTTGGGACTACAGCGTTGCGTCAGCATATGCAGCGTTGCCATTCGGTGGCCTGGGAAAACCGTGATAAAGATACGGCGGTTCTGCCTGCCCCAGCCCCCGCTCCATCACCCGCTCCGTTACTTGCTCCGTCACCCGACGTCAATCGCCCTCTATCAGCCAGTCAAGGCTCCAACACCTCTGTGAGGGGAGTTGTCGCTCGTTGGCATCTTCCGCTCGTTCAGATGCTCCTTCTCCTGCTACTCCTCTTCACGGATTCCGTCAGCAGTCTTTCTTGGAATCCGTTTCCAAGAGACAACAGTTTGCGAGCACGCACCCGACGGTGCAGAAGCTGAACGTCCTCCTGTCCAAGTTGCTGGTGCTGCAGTCCCTCCCTTTCCAAGTGGTGGACTCAGCACCTTTCCGAGAAATGATGGCTTGTGCAGAGCCGCGGTGGAGAGTGCCAAGCCGGCATTTCTTCGCCAAAAAGGCAGTGCCAGCCCTGCATTCACATGTAGAAGAGATGGTGGGCCAGTCTTTGAGCATGTCGGTCTCTGCCAAAGTGCACGGCAGCGCCGACGTGTGGAGCTGTAACTACGGTCAGGGACAGTACATGTCATTTATGGCCCACTGGGTGAACGTGGTGCCGGCACAGCCGCACCAGCAACTTGGACAGGTCACGCCGCTTTTGCCTCCACGTTTGCACGTCCTTGGTCCAGCAAAGATGTCCGCCTCTACCACCTCTTCTTCCGCCGTGTCCTCAGCCGCCACCCCCGTACCAAGTCCCATTACCCGACCAGCATATCACATGTGCAGGGCGCAACGGTGTCACGCTGTGCTGCACCTGGTATGCCTTGGCGAACGTAGTCACACAGGGGAGGAACTTCTGAGTGTAATGAACAGAGAAATCGACAGATGGCTGTCTCCGCGCAAACTGAAAATCGGAACCATGTTGACCGACAACGGAAAGAACATGGTGTCTGCTCTGCGTCAAGGAAGGTTGTGCCATGCGCCATGCATGGCTCACGTGTTCAATCTGGTTGTCAAGCGGTTCCTAAAATCCACCATCCCACTGCAAGACATCCTTAAAATGTCACGTAAACTTTGCATGCATTTCAGCCATTCCTACACCGCAAAGCACACCCTCCTTGAGCTGCAGCGGCAGAATGGAATTCCACAGCATCGCCTGATCTGCGACGTTGCAACAAGGTGGAATTCAACCCTACATATGTTAGACCGCCTTTACGAACAGCGAAAGGCCATCACCGATTTCCTGATGTTACAAGCGGATAAAGGTACTCCCCTGTGTAACTTAGATGTCAGCCATTGGCAGCTCATGCGTGACACCTGCCGCTTGCTCAGGCCCTTTGAGGAGGCCACGCTATTCGTGAGTCGGCAGGACTATGGGATGAACGACGTCATTCCTCTGTTGCACGTCCTGGAACAAATGCTGTTAACAATGGCTGGTCAGGGTGCGGTAGATGTGGCGCACAGATCTCAACGCCACATGACCCCTGTGGGGGCAGAACAGGAAGAAGAGGAGGAGGTAGAGGAGGACATTGGTGCTCAGGAATTATTGAGTGAAATGGGTGGTTTTTCCACTCAGCGGACAGGAGTGGAGGAGCAGGAGCATCTGGTAGAGGAGGAGGAGGAGACAGAGGACCCAGACGCACCGTGGCAGTATGCTGTGGAGATGGAGGCAGGGAGTCCCTCGCATTCCTTGGCACAAATGGCCCATAGCATGCTCGGTTGCTTGCGTAGCGACAGCCGAATAATAACCATCAGACAGAGGGATGACTTTTGGCTGTCCACCTTGTTGGACCCTCGCTACCGTTCAAAAATGGTGGCCTTTTTCACACCTGCTGAGATGGAGGCCAAAATAACGTACTATAAAAACCACCTATGTAGTCAGTTGGTCTCTGCCTTTCTGCGCCAACGTCCATCCTCAGACACTGTGGGCCCTGTGCGCTCGCGTTCCGCTGCCATGGCAGCAGGGGAGGGGTGGGGTGGTAGGAGCAGTGGCAGCTCCACCAGCAGCAGCTGCCTCAGTCTGCAGTCGATGATGAGTAGCTTTCTTCACCAGCGCAGTGAGGAAACTACTAACCAGCCGCAGCAGCAGCAGCATCAGGTGGACCTGGAGCAGGACCTCAAACAACAGGCTCGGGCCTACTTGGACAGCACCCTGCCAACCAAGGTAGACAATCCCCTTGACTACTGGGCAACGAAACTTGACCTTTGGCCCCAACTAGCTGAATTTGCCCTTGAAAGGCTGTCATGCCCGGCCAGTAGCGTGGCATCGGAGCGCGTGTTTAGTGCGGCAGGAGGTATTGTAACTCCGCGGAGGACACGACTGTCCACCCAAAGTGTGGAGAGACTCACGTTTGTGAAAATGAATCAGGCGTGGATTAGTCTGGATTTCAAACCACCAGTTCCTGACACAACTGACTAAATCCGCCATGAATCATGCCCCAAACATGTTATTATTTTTAACATAGGCCTCTGTATGGCCTTCAATTTAAGCTGCTTACGCTTCGCCACTCTGCCATGGGCCCCTGTACCGCCTCCTCTTGCTGCTGCCAGGTCCAGAGTGTGTCATGGGTCCCTGTACGGCCTCCCATTGCTGCTGACTTCATCGCCAGACTCTGCCATGTGCCACTTTCAGGTCTCCTTACACTGTTGGTGGGTTCCATTTTGTGATAGGGTGCTGTATGGCCTTCCATTGCTGCTGCCTCCACCGCCACCCTGCGCCATGTGCCTCTGTCGTCTGCTCACGCTGCTGACGGCTTCCGCTTTTTAACCGAGGCCTGTGTTTGGCTTCCCAATACTGCTGCATCCACCGCCACCCTGCGCCATGTGTCTCTGTCGTCTGCTCACGCTGCTGATGGCTTCCGCTTTTTAACCTAGGCCTGTGTATGGCTTCCGAATACTGCTGCCTCCACCGCCACCCTGCGCCATGTGCCTCTGTCGTCTGCTCACGCTGCTGACGGCTTCCGCTTTTTAACCGAGTCCTGTGTTTGGCTTCCGAATACTGCTGCCTCCACCGCCACCCTGCGCCATGTGTCTCTGTCGTCTGCTCACGCTGCTGACGGCTTCCGCTTTTTAACCTAGGCCTGTGTATGGCTTCTGAATACTGCTGCCTCCACCGCCACCCTGCGCCATGTGCCTCTGTCGTCTGCTCACGCTGCTGACGGCTTCCGCTTTTTAACCTAGGCCTGTGTTTGGCTTCCGAATACTGCTGCATCCACCGCCCGCCCACTGCTGCTGCCAGGCCCGTAATCTGTCATGGGCCCCTGTACCGCCTCCTCATGCTGCTGCCAGGTCCAGAGTGTGTCATGGGTCCCTGTATGGCCTCCTATTGCTGCTGTCTCCATCGCCACACTCTGCCATGTGCCACTTTCAGGTCTCCTCACACTGCTGGTGGGTTCCATTTTGTCATAGGGTGCTGTATTGCCTCCCATTGCTGCTGCCTCCACCGCCACACTGTGGCTCCACACTCTGGTTTTGGCCCCGTGACTGCCCAAATGAGTGAAGTGTGCGGTGATTCTAAGATCGACGGCACTCATCTGCATGTCATACTGACTGACAGTATTAGTTCTCTTCCCCAGCAGACTCCAAGGGCATTTAAATTAAAGGTACAGTGTTCTGCACTAATATAAAGGCTCTCTGAAGCCTAGAAACACCCTTTTTATAAGTTAAATTCGCAGTGAATATATTCGCCTCGAATCGAATTTATTCCGCGAATTCGGCGAATCAGCCGAATCGAATTTTTGAATAATTCGCTCATCTCTAGTGACAATATGTAAAAAAAAAAATGGAAAAAATTTTTTTTCATTTTATTTTCCAAAACATTTCCAAAAACAATTAAAACTTTAGAAAACTCACCATGCCTCTTACTAAATACCACAGAGTGCCTACTTTCCAAAAAGGGGTAATTTTGGGGATATCTGCACTGTCCTGACATTCTTGGGCCTCAGGAAATGAAATGTCAGTATGGTAGGATTTCTTGATTTTCAGATATATACCATTGTTTGTGAACTCTATAACTTTCCTACAGACTAAATAATATACACTAATTTGGGTTATTTTCACCAAAGAAATGTAGCAGTATACATTTTGGCCTACATTTATTAAGAACAATTATATATTTGCAAAATTCTGCAAAAAAAAAAAACAGAAACAAAGAAAAAATTGCTTTGGTGAACACAATTATTAAAATTTAGTTTGGGTACAGTGTTGCATGACCGTGCAATTGTCAATAAAACTGTGAGAGCACTATAAGCTGAAAATTGGCCCGGGCAGGAACGGGGTAAAAGTGCCTGGTATTGAAGTGGTTAAATACCACCACAAGAAAGCTCAACCTGTCTCAAAAAATTATAAAAATTTCATATAGGTACAGTTTTCCAAGGCTGAGCAATTGTCATTTAAAGTTAGACAGCTCGGAAAGCTGAAAATTGGCCTGGGCAGGAAGGGGGTGAAAGGACCCAGTGTTGAAATGGCTAAGATCACTTTAAAGTGGGTCACTCAGCAACTGGACAAGCATTTCCGCAAGGGGTGCTGGCTAAGTGACCAGAAAGTGACTTCTGGCTCAAAGATCCAAGATGGTGGTGCAGGAGAAGAGAAGGCTGAAAAAATGTTGGGTACCAGGAAGACTGCGCTAGAGCTCATAGGCTGGTAAGAATGTGCACAGGCCTAGTGCATTACCATAAAAAATGTTTAATAAGAAATAAAATAGGTGTTGTACTCACAAACAACAATAAAGTCAAGGCACATCATAAAAGAACAGCTGGGTCAACACCGTGCTGAGTAACAGTCTGTAATGGGGAATGTAGACATCCAATAAGCTGACGTGTTTCGAGGACTTGCCTCTTCCTCAGAGCCAGGCAAGAGGCAAGTCCTTGAAGTGTGTCAGCCTATTGGATGTCTACATTCCCCATTACGGACTGTTACTCAGCGCGGTGTTGACCCAGCTGTTCTTTTATGATGTGCCTTGACTATATTGTCGTTTGTGAGTACAACACATACTTTATTTTTTATTAAACATTTTTTATGGTAATGCACTAGGCCTGTGCGCCCTCTCTTTGTTCTTTTCTCATTCAGTATATTTGGATTCCCCCGGTCTGTTGAGGGCAGCAAGGTGTGTATGTTCCAGGACATTCTTAATGTGGTTGCAGCCTGCATCAAGTCCATCCCCAAGCGCAGGAGCATTTGTGTTTGCTGGTTCATTGGTAAGAATGTGTGTTTTGTTTACAAATTGTTTTTATTGAAAGTAATATTCCATACATATAACCTAGAACACCATTTCAATGAGCAACAACAGATACAGTGGAATAATGCTGTAGAGCTCAGGGGTGTAGCCTATGTCACAGGTGTCTATTAAGCCCAGAACACATGATGAGAATATCAGACGAACGATTGCCCGCTTTTGTTTTGTCTGCTAGTCTCACATCGAAAGTGAAAAGGTTATTAAAGATACGAAAATTCTCCTATGAAAGAAAAGAATTTTGAAAGTGATGTCATGTATTGTATTGTATTTGTATTGTATTTTTGGATGACTACTGTACTGATTAAATGAAAATCGTACGATCTGGTATCGTACGAGAATATTTTTTGCGCTTGTCTCTTCTGATATTGTTGCACAAATTGTCATGATCGGCTCTCGAAAGCTGTGTACGAACGATCCGATTATCAGACGATCGGTCCTCGTACAAACATTTTCGTACAATATTCTTTTAGTGTGTATGGGGCTTTAGTTAGCCATGGCTCCCACTTGAGTTTCAAGAGACAATCATGAATAAGGTCATAGACATGTTCTAAAAGTTGAATACCTTAGAGTCAGATCTTGCAATCATTTGTTTAAAGGGGAGATTAGACATTGTCCATTGTCTATTGTCCATTGTGTGGCCCTCAAAATAATATATATTAGTTTATGGTATCCCAATGGGATCACTGCAGAGTGAAGATACAGTAGAAGGACAATGAGAGATCAAGTGTGACATTAGTCAGTTGGTGGACCAGATCTCACAGTATGGTGTACAAGGTTAAAGTTAACAGCTATAGCATTTTTTTTGGAGGGGGGGAATCTGGGTGACGTTTCTCTTTAAAGTGCCTGTATAAGCATCTCCAATATTTACCCTCAAAACATCCTTCTTGAAAGTATGCCACACCTTTTTTTTAACCTCATTTCTACATCAAAATGGAGTATTTATTATTCCTTGGCTTGCACAATTCTTGCACAGGTGGCTGTTGGTAAGTAGGGACCATCAGGGCTCCCTAAGTCAGTTCCTATTGTGGTGGGTAAGCTCCCCTAGCAGTAAGTCCCCCAAGATTGCTTTACCTACACACAGTGGGTATCACAGCAACATCAATATTTTGTTGCCAAATAAATCAATGTATGCATATAGAGATGGACAAAAAGGGCTGGTGATGGAGTTCTGTAGTCCAGCAGGCAGGGCTGACAACGCTGCTTAGGATTTCAGTGCACTGTGTTGTCAGCTCAAACAGGAAGTTAGAGACTCATTGGATGTGTGGCAGATCAGCAGGTATTTTTCTGTACTTCTGTACAGCATTTTTTTAAAAGAAAATCATTTACGTGTTTTGCAGAAATGTACTGCATATTTTTTGTAATATTTTGCCCAGACATACACACAGTAGTGGCTTATACCTTATAGATGGCTTATTCTAAATTTTTAATTTGAGAAGTCAGTGCTGACTCTTTTATTAATAATTAGTGCTCTGGGAATCTCATCACGCAAAAAATCTAAAATAATAATTGTGTGTATATGGAAGAGAAATATATTTGAAATATATTCTTCCCAAATATATTGACATATATTTGAAATACTACAATTTTGGCCATATACAATAGATTTTAAAATATATTTCAATAATAAATATAAATATATATATTTATTGAAATATATTTTGAAATATATAGAATATGGCCAAAATTGTAGTATTTCAAATATATGTCAATATATTTGGGAAGAATATTTTTAAAATATATTTCAAATATATTTTTCTTCCATGTGGGTTAAAATAATAGATATAAAATAACAAAAATTTTACATTTCAGGAAGAGGAAAAAAAATAACAATGATTATATTTATATTTATTGATAATATATTATATTTATATATATAAATACGGTTTCTAAAAATAGATGTCTAAATATTGTTCTACTACTGTTGACTGAGAAGACAGCAAAAGAAAATTTCAAGTGAGGCAACTAGCACTTAACCATTACTACCGCACTATAGCTGAAAGATGCTACAGAGCATCTCTCCAGTTCTGGGAGGGTGTCCATGGAAGTCCTCCCACATGCACGCCTCCTGCTCCTTTGTACATAGCTTATCACAGATCACGGTAAAGGGCCAATCACAGTGGCCCTTTACCATGTGATCAGCTGTGTGCAATCACAGCTGGTCACATGTAAACAGACTTGCCAGTTATCAGTATTCCTTTTCTCACAATCTGTCTCTGTGTGAGGAAAGGAGAGCCAATAATTGGCAAGTCCTACAGTACATTGATTACACTGATAATCAGGGCACTGATCATCAGTGCCCTGATTATCACTCCAGCCCCATAAGTGCCAATCAAAGCCCATCAGTGCAGGTTATCAGTACCCATCAGTGGAGGTTGTCAGTTCCCATCAGTGCAGCTTATCGGTACCCATCAGTGCCATCTATCAGTGCTTATCAGTGCCACATCATCAGTGCAGCCTCATCTGTGACTCCTCATCAGTGTCCATCAATGCAGCTTATCAGTGCCCATCGGTGCCCATCAGTGCCATCACATCTGTGCAGCCTCATACGTGCACATCAGTTCAGACACACTAGTACATGTCAGCTGTCAAAAATAGAAAAAAAAAGTGTTGTGATCAAATACCACCAAAAGAAAGATCTATCTGTTTTTAAAAAAATAATACAATTTTCATTTAGGTACAGTGTTGCATGACCACAAAATTGTGATTCAAAATGTGACAGCACTGAAACCTGAACATTGGCCTGGACAAGAAGGAGGTGAAAGTGCCTGATACTGAAGTGTTTAATCACCACTGTGCTGAGCAACACCAGCCATTTTTTTTCTTAGAGTGGGGTAGGGTTAGAACCCTGTTGGTTTTTAGACTTGCCTGCATCTTCTTTGAGATATTTCTCTCATTTTGCTCTGACACCTTTTACCTAGACAAGAAGTGAGGGTAAATTTTTTTGGTGGGCACAGACAGCAATACAAATTGGGCAAACATTCCAATACTTTATTATTATTTTATACAATATTTATAAAGAGCCAACAGTTCACTCAGCACTGTACATTACAATGGGAGACAGTACATGCGACAGTACAATAACAATACAATGTGATACACGAGGGGATCGAGGGCCCTGCTCCTTGGAGCTTATAATCTAGGAGGGAGGGGATGGTGGCACAGGAGGAGATAGCTGTGGGAGATGGAGTGGTAGGAAAAGTGGAGGAGGTCGGCAATTAGCAGGGGGTGGGGTAGGCTTCCCTGAAGAGGTGGGTTTTCAGGGTGCACCTAAAGGAGAAGAGAGTAGGTGATAGTCTGATGGATTGGGGTAGGTAGTTCCAGAGGATGGGTGACGCCCTGGAGAAGTCCTGGAGGCGGGCATGGGAGGAGGAGACCAGGGAACTAGAGAGAAGGAGGTCTTGTGAGGAGCGGAGAGTGCGTGTTGGATACTTGGATATCAGGTCGGTGATGCAGTTTGGGGCAGTATGATGGACAGCTTTGTACGTCAGTGTTAGGATTTTGAATTTGATCCATTGGGCAATCGAAAGCCAGTGGATGGATTGGCAGAGAGGGGTGGCAAAAACGGTTGGTAAGGTGGATGAGTCTGGCTGCCGTATTCAGGATCGACTGAAGCGGGGATAGACTTCCCAACACAACTAACCTTTTTTTTGTTGCTACCTTTATCCCTTCTATTTTTTTTTATCACCTCCTGTCCTCCTAACTTCCCATCACTAGGACAAGTAGATAGGGGAAAATTTAACACATGAACATACAAAAAGCAATAAAAACGGACAAGGGGTTTTAATCCCTTGCCCCTCTACCCAAAATAATGAAACAAAAAATTTGTCTGAAGTTGTGCTTTAACTTTATATCTGATTTTTTTTAAATATATACTTCTAATATTTCAATAACTCTCAGATTTTGCCACTCTTGAGAGTATCCACAGCAATTCACATGAATCGCCGCAGCACTCCTTTCTTTTTTTTTATTATTTCACTTCACAAGCTTTCAGCTACATCCCAGAATCTTTATCAAGTGCTCAACATCACAAACGAAGTGCAAAGTTTGAGCTCTTGAGTTTGAGTTGTTGTGCACTTGATAAAGTTATGGGATGGAAGAAAAGCTTGTGAAGTGAAATAAAGAAACAAAGAGCATTGAAGAAAGAAGTGCTGCAATTTTAAGAGTACTAGATGTTGGAGTAAGAGGGAGCCACAAGAACTTCTGCAGCCAAAGACTTTTGGTTGAAGTTGGTGCTGATCTACAATGCTTTTAGTTAATTTTATGGGGGAAAATAAATAAATAAATAAATAAATAATAATAAAAAACAATAATAATATTAATAATTATATATGTATATATATATATATATATATATATATATATATATATATATATATACACCGTGTTCCAAATTATTATGCAAATTCTATTTAAGTGTCACAAGGATTAAATATTTTGTTTTTCAGTGTAAGGCTGGCCATACATTATACAATTATCTGCAGATTTTCTGCCCAATTTCCTTTAGATTTACCTTCAACTATGTAGTGCAAGGGCCTGCCTAATTGGATACAACTGAAAGTGTTGTTTAGGTTTGTCCTCCTATTATATGGGTTTTGGTAAATCTAAACCAAAAATCTGCAGATAATTGTATAATGTATGGCCAGCCTAACTCATGGCATTGTGTCTCAGGGCTCTTTTGATCACTGAAAACAATCTCGGACACCTGTGATAATTAGATTGGCAGGTGAGCCCAATTTAAGGAAAAACGACTAAAGGACGGTGTTCCATATTATTGAGCAGAGCGCCATTTTCAAGAAATATGGGGAAGAAAAAGGATCTCTCTGCTGCCAAAAAGAGTGAAATAGTTCAATGCCTTGGACGAGGTATGAAAACATTAGATATTTCACGAAAACTTAAGCGTGATCATTGCACTATTAAGAGATTTGTGGCTGATTCAGAGTACAGACTAGTTCATGCAGATAAAGGCACATTTCTGGAAGATTTCTGCCAGATCCATGCATCGGATCAAGAGAGCAGCTGCTAAAATACCATTACATAGCAGCAAACAGATATTTGAAGCTGCTGGTGCCTCTGGAGTCCCACGGACATCAAGGTGTAGAGTCCTCCAGAGTCTTGCAACTGTGCATAAGCCTTCTATTCGGCCACCACTAACCAATGCTCACAAGCAGAAAGGGCTGCATTGGGCAGAAAAATACATGAAGACTAATTTTCAAACAGTCCTGTTCACTGATGAGTGCCGTGCAACCCTGGATGGTCCAGATAGATAGAGTAGTAGATGGTTGGTGGATGGCCACCCTGTTCCAACAAGTCTGCGACGTCAGCAAGGCGGTGGTGGAGTGATGTTTTGGGCCGGAATCATGGGAAAAGAGCTGGTCAGCCCCTTTAGGGGCCCCGAAGGTGTAAAGATGACCTCTGCAAAGTAGGTGGAGTTTATGACTGACCACTTTCTTCCCTGGTACAGAAGGAAGAACTATGCTTTCCGTAATAAAATCATCTTCATGCATGACAATGCACCATCTCATGCTGCAAATAATACATCTGCATCAATGGCTGTTATGGGGATAAAAGGAGAAAAAGTCATGGTGTGGCCTCCATCCTCCCCTGACCTCAATCCGATTGAGAACCTTTGGAGAATCCTCAAGCAAAAGATCTAAGAGGGTGGGAGGCAGTTTACATCCAAACAGCAGCTCTGGGAGGCTATTCTGACATCTTGCAAACAAATTCGAGCAGAAACTGTCCAAAAACTCACAAGTTCAATGGATGCAAGACTTGTAAAGCTGCTATCAAATAAGGGGTCCTATGTTAAAATGTAACGTGACCTGTTAAAATGTTTAAAAAGTTAAAATGTTGTTAAAAGTTTGATTGAAATAGCTTTTGATTTCAGTAAATGTGCTGCAAACACAACAAATGACAATTTACAGTTCTTTACAACCTATAAAGTGTTTTGAAACTTACTGTGCGTAATAATTTGGAACATTGTGAGTTTTTTATGTTTAAAAAAATACTGTTATCATTAGGAAGTTTGTTCAATAAAATTTGAATTGAACTCTTAATAGTTGATAACATGAGAATTATGCTGACTGTTATTTACATCAATTATTTAGGTAAATGAGAAAAATATAATTTGCATAATAATTTGGAATACGGTGTGTGTATATATATTTATATATATATATATATATAGGGAACTTGCATCAAATGTAGAGCATTACAGCACACAGCCACTCGCTTCCTTCTTTTTTTAAGGGCCTTTTAGCCCAATTTTATTTAAAGGAAAGTTCCATAACATGTTTCCCACGCAGGGGTATCCACCATCAAAACAAATTAAAACAAATATTCAGCCTCCTAGCTTTCTCAGGTATACATACAATCCTGCTCTCTGGCTCCCACCTCTCCTAGGTGGAGCCCTGACTCCTGGGCAATGACCTCCTGTTTGCCGGGGTGGAGCCCAGAACCCTAGTCAGGTTATTATTTAAAGCCCTGCACACACCTGCACACACCTGTACAATTATTGTGCTGGGAGTTCAGAAAACATGGACCCAGGATTGGAGATTTCATCCCTCCCAGATCACTTTGAAATCTCCAGGCTCCAGATCCCAAAACTGACTTTACGAATAAATGAGGAAACTGAAAAGCCAGTTTCCTCTGCATTAAATAAACCTTCTGGAGCCCCTCAACCTGTTTAGTTGAGAATCCTGGGATATAACCTTGATTCTCACAGTGACAGTGCCCAGAACTGCCACAATATATATATATATATATATACAGTGCTCAGCATAAATAAGTACACCCCTTTTGAAAAGTAAGATTTTAATCCATATCTCAATAAACTTTCTAATTTGTTATCCTTGTGATGACAGGAAGTGAAGTAACATCTCTCCAACAAGCACACCAACAACAATATAAACTCTCGTAATTCCTTTTAACTTTTCCTTGTGCACTCTGAAGTTCCACTTTAAGATAATAAAAAATAATTACAACTGTTTCTTTGGCCTTACAAAAATAGATAGTTATTTGCAATAGAAGACATAGTATCTGGTGTCGAGACAGGTGACATTAAAAACAGTTTTATGCTTGAGATTCCCATATGTCGTGTTTCTGAATCATTTGAAATATTGAAATGAATAAGAAAGCTCATTTTAGATTAGCTGCTATGCAGTGACAAGTCTAGTACACGTTCATTTAATAACCGTGAACACAAACCAGACAGAAGCTGTTATAAAAGTTCAATCTGTCTTACTAAAGTTCACTGGAAATTTGTGAAGGGGAGCAATGTGTTTGCAACATTTTTACAATGGAACACAAAAGTCAATCCTGATATTAGTGATGGCCAGATTGTGTGCGAATCTAGCATACTCACTTATTATGGCTTGAAAAGTTAGAAAATAACACCTGGCAGAAATGTACCTACACATACAATTTTTAACCACATTCCCACCACCCTATAGCAGGTATACTGTGTGGCAGGGGTGCGCAAAATCACATATATATGTTATTTTGCATTTCCTGGTAGGGGGAAACCCGTGCCGCTGTTTGTGTCCTCGGCTGTTAATCATCGGGTCCCGGCTGGTGATTACTTGCCGACATCTGGTGATTGAGGAGCATTACTGACGGAGGGAGAGAACAGTATGTAAACAATACAGTTCTCTCCCCTGTCAACTCCTGCACACTGTTTTGCATGGCTCTGCATAGCAGAGCCATGCAAAGCAGAGTGCTTACAGTTGAAAGCGCACACACACACAGCACACAGTTAACCCTTTGATCATCTCACATGTTAACCCCTTCCTGGCCAGTGCTATTAGTACAGTGTCAGTGCTTTTTATTAGCTCTGATCACTGTATTGGTGTCACTGGGGATGTCAGTGACACCAAGTTAGTTCCCCCCCCAATGTCAGAATGCCCGCCGCAGTCCCACAGTCCCACTATAAGTCACTGATCGCGGCCATTACTAGTAAAAATTTAAAAAAAAAATCCCAGTATATTTACCACCATTTGTAGATGCTATAACTTTCACATAAACCATTAATTTACACATATTGGAATTTTTTTTTAGCAAAGACATGTAGCAGAATACATTTTGGCCTAAATTTATGACGAAATTTAATTTTTGAAATTTTTCTACTGGACATAATTAATAGCAAAAAGTCAAAAATATTGTTTTTTTCTCAAAATTGGAGGTCTTTTTTTGTTTATAGTGCAAAAAATAAAAAACGCAAAGGCAATCAAATACAACAGAAAGAAAGCTCAATTTGTGCGAAAAAAAGGACATAAATTTCCTTCGGGTGCTGCATTGCATGAACGCACAATTGTCAGTTAAATTAACGTCATGTTTCAGTGATGTTCTTTTGAAGTGCGTGCGCCACTCGAAACACCTCGAATGACTTATTGCAGGATCGCCATAAACTTGTTGAATCATGTCAAATGTCTCTGTGGCAGATTTGCCCAGTTTCACGCAGAATTTCACATTTCCTCTTTGTTCTAACTTGTTGTGCATGATGAAATAGCAGACGTGGTAACGAGCGTGGTCAAAATAACGCCAGTTGCCAGCTCCTGATGTACACAGGACGAGGTCTTTTGGCACACTGACTTATGAAGGTAGGTGTCCCATGTGACTGTGCGTGCAGCCTTTTGCTGCCATCTGTTGGTGTGTTACAAAACTAGTCTCTAAACTTTTTGATACCACCTCACATAGTTATTTTTAAGGTTATATAAAGTTCTTATAGTATCATGGAGCTGTAAAATGTAAATGCTACAAACAAAGGTTGGTAAAAAAAAAATAACAATGATGTTGTGACAGTGCTAGGCCCTGCCACTGTGTGAGTATAGGCAGAAGGCATACAGGGTTCTCAAGGACACAGCTTGAGGGGCTCTGGCTTGTGGTGTCTGAGTGGAAAAGACTGGGATTTCAGTTTTCCCTGGGTTTATAAGTCTCAGTTAAATGTCTGGACTGTGAAGGCTTCAGTCAGTGTTGGGTGGGACAAAGACTTCAATTCTGTGTCCAGCTCTTACTGGAGACCTGCAAGTTGCATGAGGGTGCAAATGTTCACACTCAGCATAAGCAAGGCATGGGCATAGCTCAGCACAACTTTCAGGTGACAGGCGAGCTCCTATTAATAGAGGTGTTCTACTCGGGAGACAGCACTTCATGTTAGAGGAGAGGTTCCTTACCCACAGGAATGACAGAATTGGGACAGCCAAGTGAGTCTGTAGGACTGGGAGAGCAGAGGAGATACGGTGAGTACAGAGGACTGAGGGAATCTGGAGGTCTCAAAGGAGTGAGAGAGCCCAGGGTGCCAGAAGATCCCTTAGCGAAAGGCCAAGGAGTGGGCCTTTGCAGCTGGATGCTGCAACTACATACCAGTGAGCCAGAAGGGCCCAGAGATCCAGGAGAGCTAGACGAGAAGGTCTGAAGGACCAGCGAAAAGAGCAGAGGGGCTGCTGAAGAGAGGCATCCATTAGCTGTTGTGATGGTGGGAACCCCTGAGTGGGCAACTGGTTTGTGGACTTTAATTCTGTTTACTGACAAATTCTCAACCTCCATTTGGACTTCTGTGGACTCACTATAAATTGCTTCTACCACGAAGCGAATTTCCCAATATCACAATATGTTTCAAAAAGCAGAACCAAACAAAGCAGTGTGCTTACAGTGAAGACCACACACAGCCAACATAGTGAAACAGCACACAGCACACAGTTAACCCTTTGATCGCCTCACATGTTAACCCCGTCCTGCCCAGTGCCATTAGTACAGTGTCAGTGCTTTTTATTAGCACTGATCACTGTATTGGAGTCACTGGGGATGTCAGTGACACCAACTCAGTTTCAGAATGCCCGACGCAGTCCTGCAGTCACTGCCATTACTAGTGAAATTTTTTTTTTAAATTCTAGTATATATACTGCCATTTGTAAACGCTATAACTTTCACGCAAACCAATTAATTTACATGTATTGTGATTGTTTTTTAGCAAAGACATGTAGCAGAATACATTTTGGCCTAAATGTATGACAAAATTAGATTTTTAAAAATTTTTTACTGGACATGTATAATAGCAAAGTCAAAACTATAGTTTTTTTTTCAAAATTGTTGGTCTTTTTTTTTTGTTTATAGCGCAAATAAATAAAAAACAGACAGGCGATCAAATACCACCAAATGAAAGCTCTATTTGTGGGAAAAAAAATTAATTTAGGTGCAGCGTTGCATGACTGCACAATTGTCAGTTAAAGTAACGCAGCACCCTAACGCAAGATATGCTTGGTCAAGAAGGGGGGTAAATCCTCTGGAGGGCAAGTGGTTAAGATGGTGAAACATGCCTATCTATTGACAGTCCACTGGACACACACATGACAGAGTGACAAGGCAGAAAAGAGTCTTGCCCCCCCACTAAACAGGAGGTTCTTGAACTGTATTATTATTATTATACAGAATTTATATAGCACCAAATGTTTTCTCAGCGCTTTACAATATAAAAGGGAACAATACAGCAACGATACAGTTCAGTACAAGAGGGTTAGGAGGGCCCTGCTCCTGGGAGAATACAATCTAAGAGAACATGGACCTTAATGTCAGGATCTCCAAGTATTATTTTAATAAAAGCTGCAGATTTAAAAAGACTGGTATCAATGCATTCAAGTCAGCTTGACTTGGAGACATCTTGCAAGGATTCTATTCTAGGTACATAATTTATACAAATAAAAAGATACAGCCCCAACACTCAACCTTGGGATACTCATCTTACAGCCAAAGACCAGTGTATGACAATTTTTTCATACTTTTCTCAAGGTCATTGATATTTGATTTTGATTCATTTACATATTGTGTTTTGTTAGTACAAGTTTTCTTAAAGCAACTCACTATATTACAGATTTAAAAAAAATCATACCTGAAAAAGTCTGTAAATATTCATCTTTCCTGCCATTCTGTTAAATTCCAGAGGGAAATCAATGTTTCCGGGAGTGACGATGTCCTGGGTCCCCCACAACTCTCATGGGTTACTCCTGCTTACCTCCACATAACTATTTGACGTGGAGGTCAACAGGAGGAACCAGTGAGAGTTGCAGGAGACCCAAGAGATCTTCACTCCTGGGAGTGTTGTTCTTCCTGTGGACTTCAACAAAAACATTGCCAAGATCAGGACATTGTTTCGGGCAGCTGAAAAGCTAAGGATTTTTAGATTCCTTTAAAGATATGGCTTAATTTAAAATCCGCTACAGCCCTGCACAGAAACCTTTTGAAAAACCAACAAAATTTGGCTGTATCGGATTCTAAAGAATTAATTAAAGCTACAAATAAAGCGTACATTAACCCCCAACTAGTTAGAATGTCTAGCTGAGGCACTTTATTAGGAAGTTAATAGCAGAATCTTTAAGAGGAGTCATTTGTGTGTTTTTTCTTTGAAGACAGCGTGTTTGAATTGTGAGCAAGCCCATTTCAGAATATAATTGTCCCTTTTTATTTGCCTGTTTCCAAAGCTGTGTTATGTTTACTTTGTAATTACTTCGGAAAAAACACTATCTTACAATGATATATCCATCTTCAAAGCAAATCTAAAGTCATTTTGGGTTGTGTATTATTGAGAAAGTTTGTTTAAATTGAATGAAAATCTCCTCTTAGACAGCTGTCATTAGAACAGGTATTAGCTTTGAAAAAATACCTCCTCACCTATGGTCATGACATGAAGCTGAAATGTTACCAAACCCACAACAGTAAAATCAGTCTGTATATGCAGTAAAGCATGATTGTTATACTCGCTGTGGAACCTAAGGGGTTAATCCCCTGCGTTGTGCAAAAGGCTGTTTGATCCTGCCTTCTCTGATCCTCTCTTTTTCCACTTTCGCCATTCCATCTGCTATTAGTACAGAGCCCTAGGAGAGACTCTGCATATGCTCAGATTGGTGTGTATTGCTAAAGAGTTTTTTTCTGGAGGGTGCATTTAATCAGCACAGGGCCATTCAGTGCTATCCCGACAGAGGGTCAGGGGTCATACAGCATCATAGTACAGTCAGAGGAGAATGAAAACTCCTCCTACCAGCTGTAACCAGCGCTCCACTGGACATTGATAGTAGTCACAAGACAAGGGGTGGACTGACCATTTGGAAACTCGGGCACTGCCCGACGGCCCGGGGGTCAGTAGGGGGCCCCATGAGATGCCCCTGGTACCTTTTTCATAGGCTTTTTTGAGTTTTGGCAAGGGCACAGGGGCCCCATGATCCCCTATTGCCCAGGGGCCCCATGAGTTGTCAGTCCGCCCCTGCACAAGACTGCTCTAACTGCTGATGGGAAAAAATATTTAGCAGTTTATATTTACTAAAATAATTGCATTTCCATGTTCTGTGTACTGTGGGAGTCTGGATATAGTGAATGCAGGGTCCTGGGTTTAGTAACACTTTAGGACAGGAGAGACATCTCTCCAGTAGGAACACTAGCAGACAATGGTTTTATTATTGTCCATGCCTTCTTGTCTAAGCTTACAGGGAGGTAAGTCTCCCCAATGGGGTCAACTATTGACACAAACTGTCAAAGCGCTAAGGTACAGTAGACCTTGAGTGGTCATCATTGAATGTGAGAAACTACCTTATCTTTCTTGGAGTCTGAGATTCATAGGAGCACATAGAAAGTGATGCTAAAGGCTTATTTAAAAAAAAGTGTTATATTACCTACTCTATGCAAGGGTTTTGCACAGAACATCCCTGACCCTTCTATTCTCAGGTCCACTATTGGCCCTCTGGGCTCCTTCCCCCTGCACTCGTGCATGCTTTCTCCCAAGCCCTGCTTTGTGTATCTATAAGACACAAAGAACAGGCCTTGGCCCCACCCCAACTCCCTCACTAGCTGTGAGTGACAGCAGCAGGAGCCAATGGCTCCTGCTTCTGTCTCTGAGTCAAAGAGTAGGCAGAGAACCAGGACAGCAGCTGCTCTCATGCACATCGCTGGATTGGGATCGGGCTCAGGTAAGTATTAGGGGAGCTGCCGTGGAACTTCATACTGAAGTTTTTTTACCTTCAGGCATAAAATTAATGAAGGAAAAAAAAACCTTTCAGGCTTTACAACTACTTTAAGTTACTTTATTTCCTTGTCAATTTCTCCTTTATGATACACTTTCTTAGTTGACTGCATAAGTGTTTTTGTATGTCACTGGCATATTGATCCTCAGTAGAAATGAGCTCAAGCTTTAGTCTGAAATCATGTTATTTACCTCCTTCCCACTTGCCTTGGCATCTCTAAAAATTTCTGAATGCCTGGGGTGCTGGAGGGATTGATAATAATGTGACCACTGCGATTGGCTGTCACAGTGGTCACATGATCAAGAGTCAGTCCCCCTGGCTACTGATAGTTAGTTCAGACTGAGAACGCCTTATGGCAGCTGTGCCTCTGCGCTGGGAGCGCCTAGTGAATGCACTCTCAGCACAAAAACATCAAACGCCCAGCAATGCATATGTGTGGCATGTGGGTGTTAAAGACTGCCCTATTGCCACAGCATCTATGTGTTACACTGGTAGCAACAGGGTAAATTAACTTATCTGTTTTAATGTTAACATTAAAGATTTATTAAAATTAAAGTATGCAAAATAAGGGGAGGTCGGTGACCAGTGACGCAACGCATTGGGCGGAGCTGGTGATGTCATTTCCGGTTAACACGGAAACCAGAAGTGCAGTGAGGAATACCATATTGAATGATACAAATACACTGCTTATGTTTTTAGTAATTTGCAAGTGCAATATATGGGATTTATTAAATGTTTTAAAATGGAGAGAGTGTTGCGTTTTGAGACCTTTTCTCTTCTCCGTTTGAGCCATATGTTGAACGAAGGTGGTTCCTTTACGGGACCTGATGTGTGAAGCAGCTGTTAAAGAGGTGGATGAAAGAAGGGCAATAAAGCACAAGCAACCTATTTATAAATGTTAAAAATGAAGGTGAGCTGGCACTTTTCTCATTGAAAGATTTAAGCACAGAAGTTTGAATACTTGATAATCACTTGATGTAATTTTCGCTTGATCACAACACAGTTGGTCATTAATTTTTACACATCAGGTGTTGCAAGTAATTGCTGGCACTATTGGATGCTGCGCTATCTATCTGATCACAACTCAGTTGGACATGTTTTATATGACACTACTGGATGTTTAAAGTGATTATGAGCATCATTGGATGTTATTTATGTATTTATATTGTAAATGTTTCCTTAAGATATATGCACTAGTTGATATATTATATTTATCTGATAATTGTGGTAAGGGGATATACTAATATTTAAAGGGATAGCGCATCATTTTTACTTAATTTCTCACTATTAAAATTGCTGCTCCCTATCAAACTGAATTTTTAAATATTTTGTGTTGTCATTCAAGGCAGTACCCAGCCATTGCTAAGCAGTTTGTTTGACAATCCCATGCCTAATATCCTAGAAAACGGCCAGTGTTTTTTAACATTTGACTCCTACTGACTTTAGGCTCAGAACCGGTACCCGAACTTTAGTCATGTTCTTCCAACCTGAAATGAAGATGCAAAGTCACCTACACTCCAAATGAATGCAGTTCACATGTTTATTGTGAAGACAGTGTCACATTAAACATGAAAGTCATTAATCTGGATTGCTGGTGAGTTTGCATCTTCATATATGGTTCTGACATGGCACCATCTGTGGCATACACTTTGAGCACCGATCAATAAAAGGTCAAGTATTGTAAGACGTACACCTTCTTTTTGAACATTATATACAGTGTCTTGAAAAAGTATTCATATTCCTTGAAATTTTCTACATTTTGTCATGCTACAACCAAAACCTAAATATATTTTATGTGACAGACCAACACAAAGTGGCACATAATTGTGAAGTGGAAGGAAAATTATAAATGGTTTTCAAAAAGTTTTTTAAATAAATATCTGAAAAGTGTGGCGTGCATTTGTATTCAGCCCCCTTTACTCTGACACCCCTAACTAAAATCTAGTATAACCAATTGCCTTCATAAGTCACCTAATTAGTAAATAGAGTCCACCTGTGTGTAATTTATTCTCAGTATAAATACAGCTGTTCTGTGAAGCCCTCAGAGGCTTGTTAGAGAACATTAGTGAACAAACAACTTCATGAAGGCCAATGAACACACCAGACAAGTAAGAGATAAAGTTGTACAGAAATTTAAAGCAGAGTTAAATTATAAAAAAAATCCCAAGCTTTGAACATCTCACAGAGCACTGTTCAATCCATCATCTGAAAATGGAAAGAGTATGGCACAACTGCAAACCTACAAGACATGGCCGTCCACCTAAACTGACAGGCCGAGCAAGCAGAGCATTAATCAGAGAAGCAGCCAAGAGGCCCATGGTAACTCTGGAGGAGCTGCAGAGATCCACAGCTCAGGTGGGAGAATCTGTCCACAGGACAACTATTTGTTGTGCACTCCACAATTCTGGCCTTTATGGAGGAGTGGCAAGAAGAAAGCCATTGCTGAAAAAAGCCATAAGAAGTCCCGTTTTCAGTTTGCGAGAAGCCATTGGATGGGGATATACAACAAAAAATGTGGTAGAAGGTGATCTGGTCAGATGAGACCAGCATTGAACTTTTTGGCTTAAAAGCAAAATGCTATGTGTGGCAGAAAACTAACACTGCACATCACACTGAACCCACCATCTCCACCGTGAAACATGTTGTGGGTATGTTTTTCTTCAGCAGGGATAGAGAAGCTGGTCAGAATTGATGGGACGATGAATAGAACCAAATACAGGGAAATCTTAAAAGAAATCCTGTTAGAGTCTGCAAAAGACTTGAGACTGGGGCAGAGGTTCACCTTCCAGCAGGACAATGACCCTAAACATACAGCCAGATCTACAATGGAATGGTTTAGATCAAAGCATATCCATATGTTAGAATGGCCCAGTCACAGTCCAGACCTAAATCCAATGGATAATCTGTGGCAAGACTTAAAAAATGCTGTTCAGAGATGTTCTCTATCCAATCTGACAGAGTTTGAGCAAATTTGGAAAAGAAGAATGGGCAATAATGTCCCTCTCTAGATGTGAAAAGCTGGTAGAGACATCCTCAAAAGACTTGCGACTGTAATTGCAGCGAAAGGGGGTCCTACAAGTATTGATTCCGGGGGGTTGAATACAAATGCATGCTACATTTTTCAGATATTTATTTGTAAAAAAAATATAAAACCATTTATCATTTGCCTTCCACTTCACAATTATGTGCCACTTTGTGTTGGTCTATTACATAAAATCCCAACAAATACATTAATGTTTTTGATTGTAACATGACAAAATGTGGAAAATGTCAAGGGGTATAAATACTTGTTTAAGGCACTGCATGTTCTACAATGTTCATTGGACCAGGTATTTTCAGCTCATCCTTAATCTTCAACTAACTTCTTACTAATTTCAGGATCCCTGTGTCCAATACGACATTACCAGAAGTGAATACATTTCAAATGTTTTTCCGCTTTGACAGTGCTAACCACTTCACTGTACTTCAGCTGATACAGTTCATCTGTGATTATTGGAATGCAACAAACAATTCAACACTGGCATCAGTGCTTATGGTGATGAGCTTTTATTTATTTATACAAAACCTTTATCCCAAAAGAAAAAAATGTTTTCTGTAACTGCTTATAAAATATTAGCTGAAGTTTGGCTTCAATTTGTTAGTGTATCTAAAATCTGCTAGTACATCTAACACTTCCCTCCTGCCAGACTGGCATCATTGCTGTCCAAATGTGCCTGCTTTGCTCCTTCATCCAGAGTAAGGGATGCTCATGATGGGATCCATAGTGAATACAACCAGAAAAGACAGGTCATCTCAACACATACTGCTCTCTCTGCTTCTGCTCTCTCTATGTACATATAGTCATTTACTGTCGTTTAAAGGCAGTTGAGTTTACAGTCATATTTTTTAACGCACCAAACTTGCGTTCAGGAGTAGATTTTACTGATGCTTCAAACGCCAAATGCTTGTGAACGCGGTTAACTGCGTTTATAAGCATTTGCGTTTAGAAGCGTTTTTAACTGTTCCATGTCCAGATGCTGTCCAGAGCCTTTTTTACATCATCAGAAATACATGCAAAGCTTTTTCCATGTATTCAAAAGGACCCGGTACACCAGCGCAGTCAGTTCCAGGTTTCGCATGAAGGAAAAAATGTTAGAACGTGCCGCATTATGCTCATGATGGGATCCATAGTGAATACAACCAGAAAAGACAGGTCATCTCAACACATACTGCTCTCTCTGCTTCTGCTCTCTCTATGTACATATAGTCATTTACTGTTGTTTAACCTCCCTGGCGGTATGATTATTTCAGATTTTTGGTGCTGAAAGCGGTACCATTTTTTTGCATGGAAATATGTATTTTTTTTATTGTAGGCTGTAATTTTTAGGAAAAACTCACTGAAATCTGTCCGAACAAGAGTCTAGTAAACATCCCGGGTATGATAAAATTTGAAACACAAAATCATAAATTATAATTTAATAAATAATCATAAAAATAATATAAAAATAATAAAAAATTGAATTCAATAATATAATCAAACCAAAAACACTGAAATGTGAAATAGAGCGCCAAGTTCGCACATTGCTGAGCTCAGTCGCAAAATCGTTTTCAGTTTCTGATGACGAATTTCCCCCACGAATTATTATCACTCAATTCTGTAAGTGGTTCTGATTTACTATCGCTGTTCTCTAGCTGATCTAAACCGCTTTTGACCTAAAGGGACACTTTTTGGACGCCATGGACATTTCTCAGTTTCCAGGCAGAAAGAACAGACAAAATGCAGGCAGGGCACAGGACAAAGCACTAGGGACAATATGTATGTGAAATAGGTTGAAACAGCAATGTTTTACTGTGTAAAATGAAAAAAAAAAAAAATGACATTTTTTAAAATTTTTAAATTTCCCGCCGCCGCCGGCGGCGGCGCCCGTACGTCCCGACGTCACAGGGCCAGGACACAGAAGCCGGATGCCAGCATCGGCCGGAGGAGATGGCCGGGGACGCTGCAGGGGACACATCGTGGGAGCGCAGGGTAAGGTAAGTGAAGAACACATGCCGGAGCAGCGCCGCATGGTATTCCCGAGTGTAGCTCGGGGTTACCGCTTTTGGTACTGAAATGTTACCCCGAGCTACACTCGGGAATACCGCCAGGGAGGTTAAAGGCAGTTGAGTTTACAGTCATTTTTTTAACGCACCAAACTTGCGTTCAGGAGTAGATTTTACCGGTGTTTCAAACTCCAAATGCTTGTGAACGCGGTTAACCGTGTTTATAAGCATTTGCGTTTAGAAGCGTTTTTAACTGTTCCATGTCCAGATGCTGTCCAGAGCCTTTTTTCATTATGCTCATGATGGGATCCATAGTGAATACAACCAGAAAAGACAGGTCATCTCAACACATACTGCTCTCTCTGCTTCTGCTCTCTCTATTCCTCCCAAAATTCATTTTTTACTATTTTTCAGTGCATTCTGGGCATTTGGGAAGGTCTCCTAAGGTTATCTTTTAAAAACGCTTTTAAATACAAACAAAGCTAAACTGACATTTTTTAACCTATGTTTTCCAGTAGTCAGTTTCCATCGTTCAGAAGAGTTTTCCAAACGCACTGTGCACATGAGCCCTAATACAGGAGGCGTGCTACTGGACAGATCACCAGGTGAAAACAGAAGGAAAAAAGCCTAAATAGAAAACAAATGCAACAACCATATCTAATAATTAGTAAGCTGCGATATATTACTTTTTTGTTTTTGGCTTAAAACCACTTAAAGTATTATTTCAGGTGGGCCACACATATGGGGGAGATGGTTATTTAAAGGGAAGCTTCACCAAAGATAGCATAGTCCTTTAAACACAGTGGTAATATTCCCTGGATAGAATTTGCACTTCACTGATTTTATTAGAGTTGATACTCAAAGCTTTAAATGTGCAAGATTGTCATTTATACTATTTGTCATAGAAACCCGGGAATGGCTTATTTTACCGTAGCAGCAGAATATCATCTAATACTTTGCTGAATCTTTGCAAAGATCTATTTTGTCACAAAAAAAAGAATGTCATCTAGTGCTTTGCCGAGGATCTCGAACATGATAGTAAAATGTCCACCCACATTACAGGTAATATAGATATTCATACTCTGCTTTAGTAATCAGAATGTTGATGTTGTTCGTTGGGCAATAACTTTAATTGTATTTCAGCAAGCAGAAGGCAATTAAAAAACAAATTATCTAGAAGGAGCATGTCTTGTACAGACTATTTGCCCTGAAGCCAAGCCAAGAGTGAATTCATCTCTTTGCATTCTAATGTAAAGATGAATGCTCACAGCAAGGCTCATTATACGGACAATCTCAACAAAAGAACTTCAGTGGAATACAATTCTCAGTGTTGTGCGCTGCACTAAATACTTCATCTTCTATCAGTTTGTAGCAGGAAAACATACAGAATATGCTTTTCAATTGAAAGTCTGTCTGGGTGGACAAAGCCCTTATGGAATCTGCAGAGTTTAAAATAGATGCTTAGACCTGGAAGACATGGTGTAAAAGAATGATGTCATGTTATGTTCCCGAGGCAGCCTTAAAGTGGAAATTAATTGCCAGATTATAAGAGCAATCTTGTGCCCCCAGCAGTGTTTTACCGTAGTATGATCATGGTGACGTAGGCCCCATGCGTGCTGGATGTTTTTACCACTGTTGTTAGTGGAGTCTGGAATTTTATTTCTTCCTATAAGCACCCATGCATGTTAGCCTATGTGTCCATCCACACATAGGCATTTAGAGGGATTTAGTGGCAGAAAAAAAACACTGCCAGCGCATCCAACAGCAGCAATGCTTTGGCAGAAAAAACGGTTGACTAAAGCACAACAGATGTCATCGTCCCCATTAATAATGACCCGTTTGCTGCCCTGAGACCCTTAACCCCAACCTAACCACAATAAACACCATGACACATTTTTTGGAGTAAAATTTGCCCATAGCGACCATTTATTAACAAATAACCAAATATAACAAACATTCCTTAAAACAGAAACCTGATTAATAATACAGTAACAATCAACAGACGCTTGCTAACCTTTGGAGGCACAAAGTATCAGACGTCCACTTTGTATCTTCAAAACTACTTGCAGTACATGGTCCCCAGCTGTACTACACCGACTTGGAGACAAACCCAAACCTCTCTGTTCAACTCACCAGTTAACCCACCAATAACTGGCATTCCACAGGGGACTCCATACCTTAGGTGGGTCCCTAATATGATCATCACAGGAGATTTTTAAGATGCCTCCAAAGACCCCAACCGCCATGCCATTATGACCAACCAAGAAAATTGATCCAGAATATTATTATTATTATTATTATACAGTATTTATATAGCGCCAAAGGGTTTGCTCAGCGCTGTACAGTAGCAATGGGGACAGAACATGAGACAAGACAGTAACAATACCATACACGAGGGGTTCGAGGGCCCTGCTCTTTCGAGCTTACAATCTAGGAGGGAGGGGAAAGTGGTACAGGAGGAAATGGCTGTGGGGGATGGAGTGGTGGGAGGAGTGGAGGAGGTTAGTTGTTAGGTGAGGTCAGGTGTTAGGTGAGGTTGGGGTAGGCTTCCCTGAAGAGGAGGGTTTTCAGGGTGCTCCTGAAGGTGAGGAGGGTAGGTGACAGTCTGATGGATTGGGGTAGGGAGTTCCAAAGGATGGGGGAAGTCCTAGAGAAGTCCTGCAATCGGGCGTGGAAGGAGGAGACCAGGGAGCTAGAGAGTAGGAGGTCCTGTGAGGAGCAGAGGGCATGGGTAGGGTAGTATTTGGGTATCAGGTCGGTTATGTAGTTGGGGCGGCATTGTGGATGGCTTTGTAGGTGAGAGTAAGCAGTTTGAATTTGATGCGTTGGGCAACCGGGAGCCAGTGAAGGGATTGGCAGAGGGGGGAGGTGGATGTGGAGCGGTTGGTGAGGTGGATGAGCCTAGCCGCTGAGTTCAGGATCGACTGGAGTGGGGATAGTGTTCGTTTGGGTAGGCCAGTGAGAAGGGAATTGCAATAGTCCAGGTGTGAGATGATGAGGGAGTGTACGAGTTGTTTGGTGGTGTCTGGGGTGAGAATATGGGGTGGGAGGGAACTTTCTTCTTGGACAGTTCTTCTCCGGATGCCAGCAAAATACTGTCCTGCCTGTAACACCCCCTTGTAGCCACTCCTCCTACAAAGAAACCAATAGCAGTAAGTACCTACTCATAATCTAAATTAACCCTATCCATCCCTGATTCCCCTGTTTCCCCCATCAAGATAGCCCTTCACTTATTTTTTTAAAATGTTGTTTCAGGTTATACTAGGTGCTTTTAGCACTTGAGCATTAATTAATTTCAATGGCCAAAATAAATTATTCTTCTGGGCAATTAAATGAATGATATCCTTAAAGTGTTTTGTAAACCCTTACATATACCCAATGAAGTGACTGGCCATGGGTGATACACAGATATTAAATCCTCCTTCATTAGTTGTACCTGGCTATCTGCAGTCTTCTCTTCTCTACATCCTTTGAAAGTGCTGAATTTATAAAGCTTGTAGAGCTTATAAAGCTTGATACACAGATATTAAATCCTCCTTTATTAGTTGTACCTGGCTATCTGCAGTCTTTTTATAAAGCTTGTAGAGTTGTAGAAAAAAAAGGGGTGGAGAGCTGAATTTATACTCTGTAGAGCTCAGTGAAGGGAGCTCTGAGAGCTGATTGGAGAGAAGGGACACACACCCCTCTACACAGCTCACAGGAACAGACCTAAGGCTGTCAATCTGGTGGAGATCCCTCCCCTTTCACCGGTTTTCTCTTGATGTCAGGAAAACTTGTCAGAAGTGATTCATACTGATAGTAGAGGAATGAAGCAGCAGACAGAAATGACACTTGGACACTTGGATTGAGACAAGTACACACGATAGAGGGATATGCTTTGTTAATATTTCATGTATGAGGTTCACAACCACTTTTAGAAACAATGCTCTGCTTCTTTAAAAGTGATTCAATCATCATAAATTATACACATTGAATACATTCAAATAAATATGCAAAATATAATCAAAAGATGCTTCGGTGTCCATATGGTACATTCATAAAGTGAAAGAGTCCCACACGTGAACAATAAAGCAATGACATGCAGTGAGAAATCAATGTTGACACAATTACCATGTATAAAGCTTCCAATACAAAATTGGTGTTGACAATTTTGTTGACAATGTTGGTATTGGCACAGCAGGAAAAAAACAGTTCTCCATGCCACCTCCTGCAAGTGTGGCACACTTCTTACCAGATAGTAGGCCCCCACAAAGAGATCACCAAGCACCTGGCAGCCTCGCAGCTATAATAGCTTTCAATTAACACATTAATCCCAATGTGCCACTCTTAATGGAGATGTGAGGAAAAGAGGATAAATACCATAGTGTCGTATTTAAATCCAGACATCCAATTTATTAAAATTGTACTTACAAATGCTACAGAAAAAATACCATGTATGCAAGATCCCACACCACCCAAAGATCGGCGTGTATGATCACATATCTGGCCCCAGTTAATGTATTTCTCCTACACAGGCATCATCAAGGTAAGAGCAGGGGCGGACTGACAACTCATGGGGCCCCCAGCCAATAGGGGATCATGGGGCCCCTGTGTCCTTGCCCAAATTCAAAAAAGCCTATGAAAAAGGTACCAGGGGCATCTCATGGGGCCCCCTACTGACCCCAGGCCCTCGGGCAGTGCCCGAGTTTCCAAATGGTCAGTCCGCCCCTGGGTAAGAGTGATATGAATTTACGCCCAAGTGCTTGACTCAAGTAAACATGCCTAAACGTCTTATACGCATTTACAAGCATCAAGAGCTTTCTTCTACCACAATGTTGCTGCCAAGAGGAAAGGTGTCTAGGGGAGATGAAAAATATCAAAAGCCCAGGCGCTCAGATGGGTCACTGAGGAATGTTTGTAGGTAAACACCACATGGCAGGCTGCTCTTAGAAGTCATATGAACTGTATGAACACCAATAGTAAAGTCAAAGAAAGAAGCGCTAACTGTCATGAGTGAGGGGTTGAACATTCAGAGCCCAATGATGATGTTGCAAATATTGCACAGTATATTGAGCTATAAAAGCATAAAACCATATAGATGAGATAGTTAGACGGCTTACATGAGAAGTGCTCCCAACCTGATGGATTCCATACAAACCGTGTCCTGATGGATGACACTGACTCCCATGGCCTGCAGGGTAAGAGTATACATGACACTAAGGAGGGAAGTGGATCCAAAAGTATCTGGAAAATGCTGGGGTCTCCCAGCAGTCACACCAGCACACCGGAAATGAGAAAGCGCACAAGCATGATGACACAGTGCTGGCGGAAGAACCTGAAGGAAGCTGGAAGGAAGAGTAAGGAGCTGCTGGTACAGCCTGTGAAGCTGCCTAGAGGACCAAGAATGTGCTGGGAATAGCCTACATGTTTCGGGCAGGGGCGGACTGACAACTCATGGGGCCCCCGGGAAATATGGGATCATGGGGCCCCTGTGTCCTTGCCGAAACTCAAAAAAGCCTATGAAAAAGGTACCGGGGCATCTCATGGGGCCCCCTACTGACCCCGGGCCCTCAGGCAGTGCCCGAGTTTCCAAATGGTCAGTCTACCCCTGGTTTTGGTGCATTCCCCTTCATCAGGTCATCCCAGGAGAGATGGACAAACATCCAGTGTGCATGATGCCACAGTAGTTAGCACTTCTGCCTTGCAGTATGAGGTCTTCAGTTTGAATCCTGGCAAGGACACTATCTGCATGGAGTTTGCATGTTCTCCATATGCTTGCTTGAGTTTTCTCTGGGTATTCAGGTTTCCTGCTGCACACCAAAATGATGCTGGTAGGTTAGTTGGCTCCTGTCTAAATTGACCCTAGTGTGTATATATGTGAGATAGGGACCTTGAATTGTAGTCACCTTCAGGGCAGGGACTGATGTACACTGCTGAAATAAAAATGCCCAGAATATTCGCACATTATTGTAGTTTGTCTTGCCCTCCATCTCTGGTGCTCCCATCCTCTTTCGAGTTCAGAGTCTTTGGCCATCTTGATTGGTCGAGATGATGTATATCCAATGCTTGTGCACACTCAACTGCACATACACTTAGGCCTTGTTCTCACAGGTGTGGACCCATGTGAGGGCCCTCTTTTGCCTGCACAGGATGCATGGATGTTCCGTGCATCTGCATGAAGGCAAGTCCCATCAACTGGGATGCAGCAGCTTTCTGCATTCTCTTTAGAGCTACTTTCTGTCTACATGCACTCCACCAATGGCTGCAGAGTGGTTTCCTAATGGAGATAACACTAGATTATGCTTGCATAATGTGTATTGAAACAGCTAATCATAGTCACCATCAAAAGCCTGTATGACAGGGTGACCACACAGGAGCCTAAAGCTGGCTATAGATGGATAGAAAAATGTGAAATATTCCTAGGAGAATTCATATGGAAATTTGAAGAACATTAGTTTGTCATTAAAAAGAATTTGTCTGCTTTTCACATTTGATTTGTAAATGAATGTACTTTACCGAATGAAAACCACATAGAGTACACTGTTAGAAATGTGTTTATTCAAGAAAAATTTTCCATCCTGCTCCTTCAAATTTACTCATCTCTGTGGTCATAAACAAGCTTCAATGTGACCCCCACTTATGATTAGATTAAACAAACAAACTTTTCTAAAGCATTCTTTTCCCAAGAATTTGCTGGTAGGTGAATTGGATCCTGTCCAAATTGTCCCAAGTATGTATATGTATGAATGTGAGTTAGGGACTTTAGATTGTACGCTCCTTGAGGGTTGGGGACTGATGTGAATGTACAATATATGTATATAAAGTGCTGCATAAATTGACAGCGCTATATACCGTATTTTTCGCTCCATAAGACGCACCTGACCATAAGCCGCACCTAGGTTTTAGAGGTGAAAAACAAGAAAAAAAAAATATTCTGAACCAATGGACTGCAGACACAGTACAGGGGATGACCAGAGACTGCGGACACAGTACAGGAAATGACCAGAGACTGCGGACATAGTACAGGAGATGACCAGAGACTGCGGACATAGTACAGGGGATGACCAGAGACTGCGGACATAGTGCAGGAGATGACCAGAGACTGCGGACATAGTACAGGGGATGACCAGAGACTGCGGACACAGTGCAGGAGATGACCAGAGACTGCGGACATGGTACAGGAGATGACCAGAGACTGCGGACATAGTACAGGGGATGACCAGAGACTGCGGACATAGTGCAGGAGATGACCAGAGACTGCGGACATAGTACAGGGGATGACCAGAGACTGCGGACATAGTACAGGGGATGACCAGAGACTGCGGACACAGTGCAGGAGATGACCAGAGACTGCGGACATAGTACAGGGGATGACCAGAGACTGCGGACACAGTACAGGAGATGACCAGAGACTGCGGACACAGTACAGGAGATGACCAGAGACTGCGGACATAGTGCAGGAGATGCCCAGAGACTGCGGACACAGTGCAGGAGATGACCAGAGACTGCGGACACAGTGCAGGAGATGACCAGAGACTGCGGACACAGTGCAGGGGATGACCAGAGACTGTGGACAGTACAGGGAATGACCAGAGACTGCAGACAGTGCAGGGAATGACCAGAGACTGCAGACAGTGCAGGGAATGACCAGAGACTGCAGACAGTGCAGGGAATGACCAGAGACTGCAGACAGTGCAGGGAATGACTAGAGACTGCAGACAGTGCAGGGAATGACCAGAGACTGCTGACCTTTGGGGAGGGAGGGGGAGCGGGTACCTGAATTTGACAGGTACCCGCTCCCACTTCCGCAGAGTTGCCTTCCCTCTTCTTCCCGGGCCAGCTTCTGTGACAGCCGGGTGCCCACTGCGCATGTGCGAGAAGCGCTGCGCTTTGTGAATGGCCCGGCGCCTTCTGACACCGGATCATTCACAAAGCGCAGCACATGCGCAGTGGGCACCCGGCTGTCACAGAAGCCAGCGCGGGAAGACTGTGCAGCGCTGGAGCGAGGAACAGGTAAGGTCCTGCAGGAGAGAGCAGCTGAGCGGCCGGCCTGGTATTCTGACATGGTGGCGGCAGAAATACCGGACCGGCCGCTTTATATTCGCTCCATAAGACGCACTGACATTTTATCCCCTTTTTTTGGGGGAAAAAAGTGCGTCTTATGGAGCGAAAAATACGGTAAGTATCTGAAATAAATAAAAAATAAAATAAATTTGAAAATTCTACACATCTATGACCAGCCTAACTGGAAGATAGGAACAGAGTGTTTTCATGTTATAATAGGAGGTGCCAGACCAATGATCTTAATGGCAGGCAGTGGCTTCACTAGGGTTGGTGTCACCTGGTGTGGTAAACCATGGTGTCACCCCCCCCACACTGCTCCCCCCCTCCCCAGGCTCTCTCCTGTCTAGCCTGCCACAGTGCTCTGCAAAAAACACACATATAAAACATGCAATCAAATACCACTGAAAGAAAGCTCAATTCATGGGAAAAAAAGGACGTAAATTTCATTTGGGTGCAGAGTTGCATGACCACGCAATTGTCAGTTAAAGTAATGCAGCACCGTAACACAAAAAATGACCTGGTCAAGAAGGGGGGTAAATCCTCAGGAGGGCAAGTGGTTAATCTAAGGAAACATTTAGGTCCCATTCACATGGGCAACCTGATAAGGTCTGCCTGCCAGTTTTTCAGAAGGACCTGATCGGAAGGTTCATGCATTCCTATGGACAGGCAAGTGTAACCGGACTTGTGTATGTTAACACCCGCCTACCCCTTGGACTGATCCAGTCAGCTAAAAAAAAAAAAAAAAAAAACCCCAAAGCAATCCGTTTTCATCCATTTACCCTCGTTTCACATATATGCGGTCGTGCGGGCCGCGTTTTGCACGGGCAAGAGAGCCCATTCATTTGAATGGACTCCCATGCCATGACACACAGGGAAGAGGTCCCTGCACTTCTTTGGAAAACGCAGCCCGCACAGGAACCTTGGTTCCCAGTACGGTTGGGTTTTCCAGTGCGGGCGGCATGCCATTAGAACTAATGGCACCTGCCCGCGGGTCCGCATTTCTCTGTGCGGGTGGTGCGGCTGCACGGATTTTCGTGCCGATCCGCAGTGGCACCACCCGCACAGATGTGAACCTAGGGTTAGGCAGATCAGATCAGAAGGTAGTTGGGTGTAAATGGACAGTGGAATCTGTTTACTCCCAGCCGCTCATAGAGCAGAGCAGACACAGATGTGTCATCCACTCCCTCTGCCCTGATTAGCTCACAAATCTAAACAAAATCTGCCCCATGTGAAAGGGGCCTTACTTTGCAAAGTTCATAGCCTCTAGACTTTTAGTTATTCTAGTCAATCCATCTGGAAAAACAAGCATGCAGCACGTAGAGCCACATACATATAAGAACTCATGATCTTCTTGTTTGCTTTGAGTCAGTGACTTAGAAGTTACTGAAGACAAATGGACCAGCATGACAACTAGAATTTTCAGAAGAGGGGTGGTTGGTCATTCAAGACACCATATTGCCTCAGCACATGTGGATTTGTATCATTAAATACAAACAGGCTAGATCCTAGAACCCATCTTAGCTACATTATAGCAACTCTAGTAGCACTGTCTTGCTTACCTGGCTGGTGCGTCTTCCGGCACTATGTATTATCAGGCAAGAAATCATATGAGACTTGCCTGATTGACAAGTCAACCTATAGTTCATACACCTAAAGTCACAGGTGACCTAAGGGCCCATTTATGGGATTGTGGTGTGTTAGGACATGAGAATTATTGAATGCTGCACATTAATGTGCAGGAAAAAAAAGTTGTCCCCCTCCACCAGTACCAACCAAAATAAGTTTTAAATGCCTACAAAAATGTACCTGAATCCATCATCATGTGACCCTCTGCTGCACCTTTTCCCAGAAGTAGAGACCAGTGATCGGAATCTACAGAAAGGGTCTTTCTGATGGATTAGATCAATACAGTGTCACCAATGGAATACATCAGGACCCTTTGAGGACTTTGTGAGGCCCTTGTGGATAAACACTTTTGCCAGCTAATCGGCAATGTCCACATTAGCACACATCCCTCTTCACTACTGACCAGAAGTAAGAAAAATCAGTACGTCAAGACACATGCACGAAAACCGGAAGTGCCGCCGTGGCCATTTTGACTGCTGGAAAACGTGGTTTCTATGCGCTATTGATTGCAAGGCTGGTTTGTTTGCCACAGAGCTGATATTTAATATCGCCTTTGTAAGATATTTATTAAATTTATCCCTATACTTGGAATATCTATTATATGAGTCTCCTTGGCTTTATAAGGAATATGGAGGATGGGCTCCTGAAGTGAAGGAAAACTTGGAAGTAATACTTTTACCAGGAATATCGTGATAAGCTTATGAATACTAACAGAGGGTAATGGTATTTAATATCACTATTTGGAGTGGTCACGGAGTGTTCACTATATGAATTGAAGTGGTCACTGAGTGTTCACCATATATATTGAAGCGTTCACTTTAACATTGGATTTTGGTTCACATTTATTTTAGTTGATGATTAGTATATACATTTTGGATATATATTTATATTCATACATTTATTTTAGTTGATGATTAGTATATAGATTTTGGATATATATTTATATTCATACATTTATTTTAGTTGATGATTAGTATATAAATTTTGGATATATATTTATATTCATTTTTTTTTTCTCTCGCATAATCACTATTAATCACTATTGTGGTGGTTTGGATTTTTGCACGGATTTATTTATTGCACTTTTTACTGTAATTTGTTATTTGGAAGATAATGCACTATATGAGTATTCTTTTTTCGAGGTATCACAAGGATTGAAATAGGATTTGGAATCCTTCCTACTGGACTTATTTGTATTTGTTTTGGTGCACTTTTGATTTGGACTTTAATTGGACTATTTTTCATTCATTTTATATTTATATATTTATTAATTTTTGGGAATATTTGGTTAGGTGGTTAGATAATATTCAGATTATTCACTTAATATGGTGAAAGAAAGGTTATATTATATATGAACAAAGTATATCTCTCTATAGTGTGTATTTGTCTCAATCCAGAGCACTGAGTGTCAGTTCTCTCTGCAGCCTTATTTCCTCTACTATCTATATTAGTCTCTTATGACAAGCTTTTCTGACACTCAAGAGAGCCCACAGCCTGTGACAGCATCAGCTCTGTTTCTCTGTACTGTGTGAATGGAAGGAGGGGTCCAGGGACGGACTGACCAATCGGCATTCGGGCATTGCCTGAGGGCTCGGGGTCAGTAGGGGGCCCAATGAGAAGTTCACTGGACACAATTCACTAAGCGGTATCTTACCACATCTGAGTATGCAGTAGGATACCGCATAGCATTTTTTAAAAAAAACTTTTGAATTCACAAAAAAATGCTACTAAAATACCATATGTGTTATTTTATCAAGTCATGCAGTATTTTAGTAGTGAAAACCATGCATTAATGTTTCAGCTGTCAGCGGGGTTCCCCACTGAC
Organism: Staurois parvus; assembly: GCF_062004578.1. Classification (NCBI taxonomy): domain Eukaryota; kingdom Metazoa; phylum Chordata; class Amphibia; order Anura; family Ranidae; genus Staurois; species Staurois parvus. The sequence goes on along the minus strand of NW_028318294.1, from coordinate 7,901,754 downwards.
AGCTGAATGTAAAAGATAGAATTGGCAGCAATTAAAGAAATAATTTAAAAAACAGCCTTCGGGTCTGTTATGGATTTTGAGGGGAATCCCCACGCCAAAATAAACAACAAAATGGCATAGGGGTCCCCACCAAAATCCATACCAAACCCTCATCTGAGCATGCAGTCCGGCAGGTCAGGAAAGGGGGGGATGAGCGAGCACCCCCCCCCTCATGAACCATACCATGCCACATGCCATCAACATGAGGGGGTGCTTTGGGACGGGGGGCTCCCTCCCCCCAAAGCACCTTGCCCCCATGTTGATGGGGACAAGGGCCTCTTCCCCACAACCCTGGCCAGTGGTTTTGGGGGTCTGCGGGTGGGGGGTTTATCGGAGTCTGGAAGCCCCCTTTAACAAGGGGGCCCCCAGATCCTGCCTCCCCCCATGTGAATGAGTATGTGGTACATAGTACTGCTACCCATTTGCAAAAGAAAACCTGTAGTGTGAAAAGACAGGAGACAGGCTTTGACAAGTCCTTTATTAAAAGAAGGAAAATAAAAGAATGTCCCCCGAAGTAGATCCAACATCAATCTGTATGCCAACCGCTGCTACCTAAAAAAAAAAAGGCTCCACTCCTGACGCTGGCTCTGGGCCGTCTGACTGCTCCGCTAGCTTGACAATTCTTCAATATATAAGGAGCGGGGCCACCGGGGACATCACATGTGTGATCCCGCCCCTTGTGGCGTCATCAACCGGGGCATGCTGGGTCAATGATGTCACAAGGAGGTGGGGCCACACATGTGATGTCGCTGGTTGACCTCGCCCCTTACATATTTAAGAACTGTCAAGCCAGCGTAGCAGTCAGATGGCCAAGAGCCAGCGTCAGGACCGGAGCCTTTTTTTTCTTTCTTTTTTCAGGTAGCAGTGGCAGCAGGCATCGTGATTGATGTTGGATCTACTTCAGGGGACATTCTTTTTTTTTCTTCTTTTAAAAAAGGACTTGTCCAAGACTGTCTGTTGTCTTTTTTTACACTACACTTTTTTTTTGTGAATGGGTAGAGGTACCATGTACCCCATACTCATTCACATGGGGGGCAGGATCTGGGGGGCCCCTTGTTAAAGGGGCTTCCAGATTCCAATAAGCTCCCCACTCGCAAACCCCCACAACCACAGGCCAGGGTTTGGGGGAAGAGGCCCTTGTCTCCATCAACATGGGGAAAAGGTGCTTTTGGGGGAGAACCCCCGCAAAGCACCCCAACATGTTGAGGGCATGTGGCCTGGTATTGTTCAGGAGGGGGGCTCTCACTTGTCCCCTCCCTTTCCTGACCTGCCGGGCTGCATGCTCGGATAAGGATCTGGTATGGATCTTGGGGGGACCATATGCCCTTTTTTTTAAATGTTGGGTGGGGGTTCTCCTCAAAACCCATACCAGACCCCACAACGTTGTTTTATTATTTTTTTAATTACTTTTAATGGCCTTTCTATACAGCTGAGCTGCAATATGTAGGTGGGGTGTTGTGTGGGTTTGGCTTTGGCTTGAGTGTAGGCAGAGACACAGGGGACTCCATTATATCTTATTGCCCAGGGGCCTCATAAGTTGTCAGTCCACCCCTGGGGCAGTCCCTTCCCTTCCCTCCCCTCCCCTCCAATCAGCTCTCACTGAGCTCTGTAGAGTGTAACTTCAACTCCTCGTCACCTGCTTTCTGAAGCTCAGAAGTACCATGTAAATTTTTTACTTTGAATGACTGTACAGAAGACATGGTAGCAGATAAACAGGTAAATCTTATCAAGGAGGATTTGTTTCATCTCTATGTGTCATTTGAGGCCAGTCACTTCACTGGGTATATGTAAGGGTTTGCCACCACTTGCCCTCAAGAAGATTTACCGCTGTTCCTGACCAGGCCATTTTTTACAGCTCTGTGCTACTTTAACTTACAATTTTGTGGTCATGCAACACTGTACATAAATCAAATTTATGTCATTTTTCCCACAAATAGAGCTTTTTTTTAGGTGGTGTGCAGTTTTCATTTTTTTCACTATAAACAAAAAAAGCCAAAAAAAGCCAAAATGTATTCTGCTACATGTCTTTGCTGAAAAAAAATCCTAATAAATGTATATTAATTGGTTTACGTGAAAGCTATAGTTTTTTTTGTTTTCTTTTTTTTATATTAGTATGGTGGCGATCAGTGACTTATAGCAGAACTGAGGGACTACAGCAGGGATTCTGACACTGGGTGGGAACTAACTAATTGCCACTGACATCTTCAATGACACTAATACAGTGATCAGTGATCCAATTACCACCCAAAATGCACTCTCCGCTCCTCACAAGACCTCCTTCTCTCTAGTTCCCTGGTCTCATCTCCCATGCCCCCCTTCAGGATTTCTCCAGGGCATCTCCCATCCTATGGAACTCCCTACCCCAATCCATCAGACTATCACCTACTCTCCTCTCCTTTATGCACACCCTGAAAACCCACCTCTTCAGGGAAGCCTACCCTTCCCTCTGCTAATTGTCGATCTCCTCCACTCTTCCTACCACTCCATCCCCCACAGCTATTAGTCCTGTACCACCATCCCCTCCCTCCTAGATTGTAAGCTCGAAAGAGCAGGGCCCTCAAACCCCTCGTGTATTGTATTGTTACTGTACTGTCTCATGTATTGTCTCCCATTGTAATGTACAGTGCTGCGCGAACTGTTGGCGCTATATTAATACTGGATAATAATATAATAATAATAATAATCAGTGCTAATAAAAAGCACTGACACTGTACTAATTATTATTATTATTATTATACAGTATTTATAAAGCGCCAATAGTTCGCTCAGCGCTGTACATTACAAAGGGGGACAGAACATGTGACAGAACAATACCAATACAATGCAAAACATGAGGGGATTGAGGGCCCTGCTCTTTCAAGCTTAAAATCTAGGAGGGAGGGGATGGTGGCACAGGAGGAGATAGCTGTGGGGGATGGAGTGGTAGGAAGAGTGGAGGAGGTCGGCAAGTTAGCAGGGGGTGGGGTAGGTTTCCCTGAAGAGATGGGTTTTCAGGGTGCGCCTTAAGGAGAGGAGAGTTGGTGATAATCTGATGGGTTGGGGCAGGGAGTTCCAGAGGATGGGTGACACCCTGGAGAAGTCCTGAAGGCGGGCATGGGAGGAGGAGACCAGGGAACTAGAGAGAAGGAGGTCTTGTGAGGAGCGGAGTGTGCGTGCTGGGTGGTACTTCGATATCAGGTCATTGATGTAGTTCGGGGCAGTATGGTGGACGGCTTTGTATGTCAGTGTTAGGATTTTGAATTTGATCCGTTGCGCAATCGGAAGCCAGTGGAGGGATTGGCAGAGGGGGGTGGCGGAGACAGAGCAGTTGGAAAGGTGAATGAGTCTGGCAGCCGTATTCAGGTGAATGACACTGAGCAGTAAAGGGGTTGACTTTTGGGGCAATAAAAGGGTTAACTGTGTGTTAGGGAGTGATTTTATTGTGTACTGTGTTGTGTTTTACTAAGCAGACCTGCTGCTTTCTATCTCTCTGTGCAGAGAGATAGAAAGCAGCACGTCCATGCTGACAGGAGAGAGACCTCTGTTGTTTACACACGGATCTCACCCCTTTCAGCTTCGCTGACGATCACCAAGTCCCTGGCCGGGACACGGTAATTGACATCCTCAGGAGCCAATAGCAGTGCAGATAGGGTGGCAAGTGTGTGTGTGTGTGCCCCTACCCAGAAATGAAAAATCACATATACAGTAGTTACATGATTTTGCACAGTGCGGCTTCCCTGTAATAGTACATCTGCTATGGAGTGGTTATCAAGCTGTTAAAATGGCATATTGTTTGTTGAGGGAACAATCTAAGATTTCTTTTTGTGGCTTTTTCTTCCATGAATTATTTTGTTTGCCTTGTATCTTAGAAACAAAAGCATATAAAAATGTACTGCCCTTTTTTCCAGTTATCAATATTTGGCTTAAAGTAACAAATGTTGATACCAAGTGCAAATTTTGTTCTATGTGTTGTCCCACTTGGCCAACTTTAGGTTCTAATGAGGCAGATTTGTACTTGCACTGTGAATGTATATGCACATATGTCTCAGCAGGGTTAATATGCTTGAGCTGGAATATGTGGCCATTTATCGGTGTTAGAACAATGACTGAGAGCACATACAGACAATAAGAGATTATAATGAGACAAGACTCAAAACCCAATACTGCATGAAATGTGTGTGAAGTTAGATCACAGTAAATCAATGGGTTAGTCAGTAACCTTTAACAGAAGTTTGATTTAGAAATATCAATTGAAGCTGCTGTTTAGCGAGAGCCAGAAATGTAACATCTATCCAGAAAATTTGATAGCTTCAGAATATAAGAATTAGCGTGAAGACACAGGGCAGACAGAATGAACACATTGGCAAAAGTTTCAAAAGTCTCCATCCAAAGAATCTTATTTCCCAATATAACAATTTGTGTGAGATGAAGAGATGTTGGAAAGGATGTTGGATATAAAAGGGATTCAGCAGCAAAAAGAAAATGTTCTAAGAACATTATCTTTAAAAAGTATAGAAGGAACATTATTTATTTAGGGTTCCTTTTTTTTATATGCTAATCGCACTGGAATATGTCAACTTCATCATTAATAGTAATCTTCATTGTGCCTAGGAACCCAAAAAAATGGACATGCTGCTGATGATGACAACCACTGGTGCCTTCCTTTCTTTTTCCTTTGTAACATACAGTAGATATCTACTTGCTGACTGTGGACTGCAGTTTTACTGCAATAGTGCAGTCTGGCTGTGCAGAATCACGTATATATTTGTGATTTTGCATCTCCTAGTAGAGGGCGCACGAGCACGCCTGCACACCTGGCTGTGCTGACACTGGCATCAACAAATGCCGACCACCAGGTCCCAGCCAATGATTTATGGCCAATTGGAGAGGAGAAAGCTCTGTGTAGGTAAAGAACACAGAGCTCTCTACTGGCAGATGCAAAGCAGGAAATAAAAACTGGCCAATCCCTTAGTAAAACCATCACACTGTAAAAACATTACTAGGCACACAGTTAACCCTTTGTTTGCCCTAGATAGTAGCCTCCTCCCAGCCTGTGTTATTAGTACACTGTCAGTGTATATTATTAGCACTGATCACTGTATTAGTGTCACTAGTGTCACTGGTGTCAGTCAGTTCCCCCCAGCATCAGTTAATGTCAGATTGTCCACCGCATTCACAGTCCTTCTATAAGTCGCTGATCACCCCCATTACTAGTATAAAAATAAATAAATAAAAATTGCAGTATATAGCCCATCGTTTGTAGATGCTATGACTTCCATGCAAACCAATTAATATACACTTTTTGGGATTCTTTTTAACCAAAAATTTGTAGCATAATACATTTTTGTCTAAAAGTATGAAGAAATGTGAATTTTAAATTTTTTTATTGGATATGTTTTATAGCAGAAAGTAAAAAATATTAATTTTTTCCTTCAAAATTTGCAGACTTGTTTATATAATAAAAAACAAAAAAAAACCCAGTGGTGATTAAATACCACCAAAAGAAAGCTCTATTTGTGGAGAAAAAAATTGTAGAAAAATTTGGTTTGAGTACAGTGTTGCTTAACTGCACAATTACCAGTTAAAGTAGCGCAGTTCCAAATAGCAAAAAATGGCTTGGTCATGAAGGGGGAAACATCTTCTGGAAGTCAAGTGGTTAAAGAGTCAAAGCCCAAAATAGTCTTCAGTTATTACATTTTGGTGCATCAAAACAAGTGGGGTTCAATATCTTACAGTTTGATATCTTTCTAAAGCAGTCCTACTAAATCATACCTATAGGTCTTTAATTGGCAAAGCCCAAGCATCCTGTTCAGTGCTGTAGCTCTGGCTAACAGGGAGCATTTTGGACCTCTGCAAAGACACCACTGCTTCCACAAAGGGTGGTTCAAGGGTCCCACTCTGTAGCATGTTTTCAGTGGACAGGATGTTCTATTCAGGTTGTGGCTGTTTTTTAAAGAAAAGGAAAAATAAAACGTTGCACAACTTTTTCAGTGTATCTGTTATGTATTTATCTGATTTAAATTGAAAGTTCTGTTGAGCTTTAAAGTGATACTAAACCCTTATAGCAAAATGCATAATAGTGCTGTACACCTCAGTGCTTACCATGAACCATTTGTGCCTTCCTTGCAATTGCTGTTGTTTCTTTTGCCCTAATGAATTTCCCCTACGGAAAATGCCCTGCTTCCTGCTTGGTGGTTTAAGGTGTCTGCCATGGTCAGAGGTCTGGCTTGGAGATCAGAAGCTACAACAGTAGGGTCCCACTGAGCCGATGGATACATTCAGTAGCAGGTCACCCTGGTGGCTGCCATGGGCTCACCTGAGGTGCAGGGTCTAAGCACTAACTGGTGTTCACCAAAACTCCTGATGGTGTTGTTGGGTTTTGCTGCATGTTAGTTCACAGTCATGGTCCTTAGGATCACTCCACCAGGAGGAGAGCAAGCCGGGGTCCAGTATCAGATATGGCAGCTAGGTAACAAGCAGAAGCATAGTCAGTAAACAAGCCAAAGGTTGGTAACAAGTGGTTGCAGGTTGGCATCAAGCAGAAGCATAGTCAAGCAACAAGCCAAAAGTCGGTAATAAGTAGTAGTGGATATATGGCCACCAACAGGAGTAACAAGAGCGAGATATTGGCTGGGGAGAGCACAATATTCTGGCAAACAGGAAGTGAAAAAGGCATGGCTGAAATAGGAAGTTCATGGAGGAGCAAAGGGTTCAGGGTTCAAGAAGAATCAAGGTTCAAGACAAGACCATTCAAGGAATTGTCCAGGGAGTTGTCCAGCATCCTAGGTGGCTCAGCAAGAAGAGACATCACCAGACACAGCAGAGGTTGCAGCTTAATCAGAAGCTATCTGCTCCTACAGTTGTCTGTCTGTAGCCATTTGCTTCCCCAATTTTTAGGTAGAAGCACATTAAACTGACAGTCAAAAGTCACCTACTCCTACAGCTGTCAATGTGATATCACCTGCTTCTTCGGTGTGATGCTACTATGGGTTCCCGGTAAATCCCCAGGATTTGTGAAGTTTGTGAATTGCAAACCTTTGATCAAACGTTTACAGGTTTACCAACAGAAATGTAGAACAAACTATAATGCAGTGCATTGCCTTTACCTTTTCATCTGAGTCCCAGGAGCCAGTAATTCTATTGAATAGATAACCCTGTGCCCTTTCGATAAAAGAGTAGCCTGACAGCTGCCATATTGTAATTGGGTATTGGAGTAAGGGAGAGCTGACAATTCTGTGTAAGTTAAGATAATGTTATTTTGACATTGGCATATGTTCCCCATGGCAGTGCCCAGGATCCCATGCCTTGCTTATAAGATATACAAATGGTCACTTTTGAAAAACAAGATTTTCTGTCAGTAGACTTCAGTGAAGTTCCCACAAAGGTCCCAAACTTTGAACTTCAAGAAAGATTAGCAAAACTGTTTCCAAACCAAGTCTGAAGAGATTCACTGATCTCTACTCATCTCTCCTGACCTACAATCAATTAAAAGTCTCCAACTCCCTGAGTTGTCCACATATCATCAATCAGGATCTAGCGGCCTCTATTCTAAAAAATTACATTATGGAGAAATTATATGAGTACCTTACATACCTTAGACCATAAGTGTCAAACTGGTGGCCCTCCAGCTGTTGCCAAACTACAAGTCCCATGAGGTAATGCAAGATTGACAGTTACAAACATGACTTCCAAAGGCAGAGGCATGATGGGGCTTGTAGTTTAGCAACAGCTGGAGGGCCACCAGTTTGACACCTCTGCCTTAGACTATAGTTTCCAATACTTTATGCACTTTAGCCAAGAAGCTCTACAGTATGTTCCCTTCTGCCCTCAGTCAGAAGCTTCCCACTTTTTTGGTTGCCAAGCAGAAGTTGCATGCTCCCTTTGCTGTAGTTCTGCCCACTCCTTTAGTTGTTAGTCAGAAACCATCCACTCCAACAACAACCATTTAAAAGTCACCAACTCCCCCAGTTGTCCACACTCCAGACAATCAGCCTCTATTCTGAAAGATTACAGTACAACTAAATTGTGTAATATCCAAGAAGCTGTAGGCTTCCTTTGCTATCAATCAAAAGCTACAAGCTACCCACCCCTTGTTTTACTGTCATTAAGAAACTGCTCACCCCCTCGACTGCCAGACATAAGCTTCATCCTCCCTTTGCTGTTGATATACCCAATCCTTTAGCTGTTACTCAGAAGATCACCAAACCTAACTGGCTGCTTTAGTTTTCTCCAACCCGCAATTTAGCAGCCAATGAAATTCCAGCTGTAATTTTTCTAGTCCAGCATAGAACACTAAAGAAGGAACCTCTCATGAGCAACACACTGCCAGATGTATGAGATGTCCTACCACAAATAAATAGGAATGATGGTTTTGTGTTGTAGATTATGGATAAGCTACTATGTTTTGCTAGCATGTTAACAAAAACGTAGATAAATATTGTGGCTAATTACCACATTTGTATTTGCGATGACCTTAACAGGCTAAGGTACATAGGGTATTGGATATTTTACTCATGCAATTTTTCCATTATGTACTGTAATTTTTCAAAGCCTCCAGACAGAACTGATTGATCTCATCAATATCTATTTAGCTGTCTAACAGATTGCTTAATAGTGTATGAAGATTTTTTTTTCCAATAGTGGCGGGACTATAGCAACCAATTACACATTTGACTTCCACTACAACAGAAGCAGCCAGAGCCTGATTGGTTGGTGTGTGGACAATTTTCTCTTGTACCATTTGTTTTATATTAAAGTGGACCTAGCATTGGATGTACACCAATCAGCTGTAACTATATGTCCACCCACCTAAGATTGAGCAGGCCTTTTTTGCACTGAACCATCAAGACATGGACTCCACTAGACCTCTGAAGGCATTTCTGTGATATCTGGCACCAAATCGTCAGTAGCAGATCTTTTAAGTCCTATTGCCTGCAAGTTGGGGCCCCCATGGATCGGACTAGTTTTTCCAGCATGTCCTAAAGATGCTTGATTGGATTGAAATCTGGAGAATCCAGAGGTCAAGTAAACACCTCTGAATTGTTGTGTCACTCAAACCACTCTTGAACCATTTTTGCAGTGTGACAGTGTACATTATCCTGCTGAAAGAGGCCACTGCCATCAGGGAATACTGTTTCCATGAAGGGGTGTACTTGGTCATCAACAATATTTAGGTAGGTGGTACCTGTCAAAGTACATTTATATGAATGTCAGGACCCAACGTTTCTCAGCAGAACATTCTTCAAAGCTTCACACTACCTTAGCCGGCCTTCCTTCTTCCCATGCTGCATCCTGGTGTCATCTCTTCCTTAGGTAAGCAACATACACACATTCACCCATCCACATGATGTAAAAGAACATAATTTAATATTGAGCAGGCCCCCCTTTTTGCACTGAACCATCAAGACATGGACTCCACTAGATCTCTGAAGGCATTTCTGTGATATCTGGCACCAAATCGTCAGTAGCAGATCTTTTAAGTCCTATTGCTTGCAAGTTGGGGCCCCCATGGATCGGACTAGTTTTTCCAGCATGTCCTAAAGATGCTTGATTGGATTGAAATCTGGAGAATCCAGAGGTCAAGTCAACACCTCTGAATTGTTGTGTCACTCAAACCATTCTTGAACCATTTTTGCAGTGTGACAGTGTACATTATCCTGCTGAAAGAGGTCACTACCATCAGGGAATACTGTTTCCATGAAGGGGTGTACTTGGTCATCAACAATATTTACGTAGGTGGTACCTGTCAAAGTACATTTATATGAATGTCAGGACCCAACGTTTCTCAGCAGAACATTCCTCAAAGCTTCACACTACCTTAGCCGGCTTTCCTTCTTCCCGTGCTGCATCCTGGTGTCATCTCTTCCTTAGGTAAGCAACATACACACATTCACCCATCCACATGATGTAAAAGAACATCATTCATCAGACCAGGCCACCTTCGTCCATTGCCCCATGGTCCAGTTCTGATGCTCACATGCTCATTGCAGGTGGTTTTGGCTGTGAACACGGGTGAGCATGGACACCCTGACCGGTCTATGGCTACTCTTATACACAACAAACTACAATGTCCATTTTTTTTTGCTTTTAACATATCAACTTCAGAGGCAACATTTTCACTTGCTGCATAATATATCCCACTGACTGTCATATGTCATTGCAATGGGATAATCAAAGTTAGTCAGTTAGTCACTGACTTTGTTAGTCAATGCTCATAAAGTTATGGCTGATTGGTGCATGTTTCATGTTCTGTGCATGTATGTAAGTAACATGTCAGTTGATGCTTATGTGGTTCATTACTTTGCCCAAAGATCACAGTAGTCCCCCTGTAAATTCATTTATCTGTCTTCCCCTGCAAATGGATGGCGCTATCTTTGTTCAGGCAAGGTTATAACCTCCTTACTAGGCTGAAATGCTGACTCATATTTGATATAATCATGAAAATGTTGTGACCTGTGCATTCACAGCCTCTACTGCAGTTGTTTTTCTTGTAAATTGCTACATAATGTGCAAATTTAGGGTCCTTCCACATGGAGTGGACTTGTTTAGTAGATCCACTTGCTCAGCAGTGGATCTCTCCACTGATCCCCCTGAGCAAGTGGATGACAGCTCTGTGTCTGCTCCGCTGCTGCAGAGCAGACACAGAGCTGCTCACTCTCAATGGGTAGTCGGATGAAAACGGACCGCATGTGCATTTTTATCCGACCCAATCTGACAGACGGAAGGGGTATTGGATCCCCATCCATCCCTTTTTGGCAGATCGGATGTTGGCAGGTGTAAAAGGATGCATGTCCGTTTACACCCGCTGCTCCATAGAGGAGAATGGAGGTTCCATTTGGGTCCACCTGAAAAACAGGCAGGCGGACCTGATCGGAGTGTCTGTGTGAAAGAGCTCTTAGTAATTTAGTTCACAGCCACAGCTACATTGGTTTGTTATTAATTTGGTTTCTATGTTGCAGTCTCATCAATGGAGGAGACAGGGGCGGACTGACAACTCATGGGGCCCCCGGGCAATAAGGGTTCATGGGGCCCCTGTGTCCTTGCCCAAACTCAAAAAGCCTATGAAGAAAGGTACCAGGGGCATCTCATCGGGCCCCCTACTGACCCCCGACCCTCGGGCAGTGCCCAAGTTTCAGATGGTCAGTCCGCCCCTGGGAGGAGATTGAGGAAATGCTTCCTTCTACCTGCAGCAGACTGATGATACCATCTCACCTAAGTAAAGACACTTATCTGAAACCCTAATGCTGCTTTGTTTTGCTTTTTCTTTTTTTTTTCTCTTTTTTTTTAAACATTACACTTTTTTATTGCTCTTTTGAAGACATTTCAGGGATTTGTTATGCAGATGCAAAGTTACTGAAATATAGAGGACAGTTAATACAAAACAAGAAATACTGAATGGAATTTGTACTCTTAAATCATATCTGTCAAACTCTCTGACACCTCAATACATTTATTTCTCATGCCAGCTACATGTTATGATTATTTTATTGTGATCCACATTTTTTCTTTTCAAAGAAGAAGCAGGAACTTTGTTGCTTAAAGTGTAGTTATAGTCAAAAATTAAAAGAAGTTTATATTCAAAACTATTAAAAAAACAAAAACAAAAGCAAAAAAAGATACTTCTAATAGGATGACAATGATCAATGCCCTGCAATTAAATCTTTGCAGCTTTGCCACTCAGTAGCAACAAGGACTACAAGTATGACATTTTCCATATATTGAAGAAGAGGGTTACTAGCATTGTCACCACTGATAACTCTTCTCAATGTCTGTCAGTGCAGGATATGCCAAGCTCCACCCTCAGGATTTGTAACCTTTCAGAAGATTTAAACAATAAGTGCTTCATTGTGCACAGCATCTTCTTCGAAATATTTGGAGCCATCCAGAATACCCTTGTTGCATGCGAACCACTGACTCCCATCATTTCAGTGTAAGGGCTGTCTATAACCACTCACTGATAGAGACATTGAGAGAGTCTAAATAAAAAAAAGCAATGGAGTTGACTTAATAAAGATAAATAGAATGTTGACTTTGCAAGAGAAGTTGCACTTTGGGGAATTTTTCCCAGAGCCTTGTGATTCCCTGTAAAGTGAAAATTCACCACATTCACTCTGGGGCAAGTACCTTGCAAATTAAACAGCAAATATGTCTTCACTAAATCAACTCAAATGTGTTAGACCCCATGGGATGTTTTTGAACAATGGAAACTGACTGCTTGAAAACGTAGGTTAAAAAACGTCTGTTTAGCCGCATTTGCAAAACGCATTTATGCGCTTTTGCATTTAGAAGCGTTTTTTAAAGATAAGCACAGGAGAAACTCCCAAATGCCCAGAATGCACTGAAAAATGGTAAATTATTAACTATTTCAGACTGTTTTAGGGAAATACATACAGTAGAAGCAGAGACAGCAGTATCTGTTGAGATTAGCTTAGGTGTGAGTTGCTCATTAACATTTCTTTTGTTTCCAAGGGTGGGAAAGGTGTCTGGTGGGGGGAGTCATTAAGGCCACCTGGTCTTCATGAGGAATTTGAGGTGTGAATGGTCATTAACATATCTTTCGTTTCCAAGGGTGGGAAAGGTCTGAGGTGTGAATTGGTCATTCTAATGTGTGACAAGCTTGGTAGGAACATCCTGTGTTAAGTGTTTTGACCATCTGAGCACCTTGAAAACTCTTTGCATGCATTTTTCATGATGAAAAAAGGCTCTGGACAGCATCGGGAACTGGAAGAGTTACAAAAAATTTCAAACGCTTATAAACGCGATTTGCTGCGTTTAGACGCATTTACAAGCGGTTTGCATTTGAAGCGCTTATAAAATCGACTACTGAGGTTTGTTGCGTTAAAAACAACAACTGTAAACTCAAATGCCTGTAAATGACTGTAAACGAAGATTTGTACATGGACACATAGGAAAACATTAGGGTGAGTTCAGGGGCTGCTGAAAAAAATGCTGAACAGCTCCTAAACGTGCGTTTAGCAGCTGCAGTGTACATGAGCCTTACAACCCAAGTGTAACCTAGATCCTGCTTATGCAACATCCTATGGAAACTTCATCCTGGTGCAGCCTCTTTGCCTTTTTTGCTGTTTTACTGTCATATGCCTAAAAATCAACTCAATGCCCCCATCTGGCTATTGTATTTAGGCTGTTACGGCACCCACGGTTGCCTGACTACCCAAACAGTGACTCTGATAGGACGTAATCACTGTTCAGCTGATGAATTTCCACCCAGCTCAACTGATTTTTAAATTGACTTTTGTAGAGCCAGGTGGTGCTTGCAGAGCTGCCCACAGATTGAATTTCAGTCAATTCAGAAATTCAACTTATCTATGTGGACCTTAAAGTCTTGAGGACCCACCTGAACCTTTTCTGATTGCCTGGCTACCTAACTCAGCTTGTATTTGGATCTCTTTGCTGCCTGCTTCCAGACCTTCAATTTACCTGAGCATCCCATCTTTTGATTCTGTTCACAGGCTCCAATATTGCCCTGGTTGATGACCACAGCAGTGTGCCAAAATCTCTTGCACAATTATGTGGAGGACCAGGGACAGTACTCCTATGTGTATGCTGGGGAAGCAACCAAGGGATATGCAAGGCCTTGCTGTTCTCAATTGACTGGGGTAGTCCAGATGTCAACTGCAAAGAGACAAACAGAGAGCACACCATCCTAATGCATTATCCCAAGGAAAGTTTAATAAAATTATGGTAAAAACATACAAACAATGCATACAAAAACACACAAAAGGTTACAACCTCGTGGTACAGTGGTAAAAGAGACCCTCAGACACCAAAGGGATGATGTCCAGGATCCAAGAAATGGCTTATGCGTTTTTAGAGAAATAGCTTTAAGGAAGAGGGTTACTGAAAAATGCTAATTTTGTTTTAATGTAAATCTAGTATCAAAAATTTGCCAAAAGTTGAAGGCATACATAAAAACCACCAGCATTGTGAAAGAACATTAATGGGCTTCAAACACTAAACACTAGAAAAACAAACAGGACAAACAAATAAATTTGACAAATCGTCCGGAAGCAAAAATCAAACCATTCATAGTGTTATACCACAGCAGACGCTGCATGTCAGTACAATAAAAATTAGCAAGGTATCCTCTATGCATGGGTTATTGGAAATCGATCATTGCCACTGCTCAGGTAAATTGCAACATAACAGACTAAATGTACAATCAATCTAAATTGTGGATATCCCTATCAAAAGTGTGTGCTACTCAAAAAAGGCACAGTGCTGGTGATTTTTATGTATGTCTTCATCTTTTGGCATATGTTTGATAGTATTTATTTATTTATCATTGGTACTTATATAGTGCTGTCAATTTATGCAGCGCTTTACATATATATTGTACATTCACATCAGTCCCTAACCTTTAAGGAGTGTACAATCTAAGGTTCCCAACTCACATTCATACATACACATACTAGGGCCAATTTAGACAGGAGCCAATTAACCTACCAGCATGTCTTTAGAGTGTGGGAGGAAGCTGGTGTACCCAGAGGAAACCCATGCAGGCACATGGAGAACATGCAAACTCCAGGCAGGTGGTGCCGTGGCTGGGATTTGAACCAACGACCTTAGTGCTACCAGGCGGTAGTGCTAACCATTTGGCCACTGTGCTGCCCCGCTATATTTACATTAAAATATAATTAGCTTTTTTCAGCAACCCAGTGTCACATACCTGATTGGAGACTGAAATAACGAGGTCGGCCTCACTTGTGTCACTAGCCCTGACCCCACTGGAGGTAGAACAGAGGGTGTCTAGGGACCAGGGGGACAAGAGCGCCAGCAGATGTTCTTTGCAGCTCTTGCAGTTGGAGACTTTAGAAGACTGATGAACCTCCAATTCAGGAACAATAGTGTTATGCAGCGCTGGTATGGTGGGTCGCCAGGTATGCACCAGAGCAAGATAGGAAGCTGGGATGGGAGACAGGAGCAATGTCATAGGAATAGCCAGGGTCATCAACGGTCGGACAGCGAGGTACCAAATCATAAACAAGCCAAAGTCACGAGCAGAGCCGAAGTCAGGAACCAGTATCAAGCAGGAGAGTAATCAGAGTCAGGTCAGGAACAAGCTGGGTCAGCAACAAGGAAATCACACAGGAACGAGCAGGAAACAGGGAACAGCTGAAGACCTGTCAGCACTCAGCACAGGCAGAGGCACCTCTTAAATAGTCCATCTGGTGCCAATCTTCACTGTGCGTGTGCACGTGCGCGTGCGTGCGTGATCGTGCATTTCTGTGCACATGCGCACTTCTATTCCCCAGCCGTCTCACGGGAATTCCCTTACACTCAGTCACCATTATTGTCGTTGAAAGTAACCACTCTGTCCCATTCTATGGGTACTCCTTTTTTTCTGCTGAGTAATATTGGTTACAATGACAACATTTACTTCAGTGTGGAAGTGAACTTTTGAGATCTTTATTGCTAATCAACCTATGGTTTTCATTAGCAACGAGAAAGTATAATATGAGCTTTCTGGTTCAGATAATTATTTGCTGTTAACAAAATGATCATTACGAGGGTGGGGCCCTGTGGGACAAGTATCCCAAATGGCATTTGGGGACTTTATGTTCTCTTTGGCTGGATATGGGTACAAGAATTGAAAAGCCACATCTGCTAATTTTTTTATATGCCCCTGTTTAACAGTTGGGCTAACTAGTACATATATATATACAGTTGCAAGAAAAAGTATGTGAACCCCTTGGGATTACGTGGAGTTTTGCATGAATTGGGCATAAAATGTGCTCTGAATGTCATCTAAGTCTCAAAAATAGAAGAACACAGTCGGCTCAACATAATACTACACAAACATTAGATGTTGCCATGGTTAATTGCACGTAACATGTAAACATTCACAGTGCAGGGAGGAAAAAGTATGTGACTCCCTAGCTTAATGACTTCTCCCAGAGCTAATTAGAGCCAGGAGTGCGCCAACCTTGACTCCAATCAGTGTGATGATATTGGATGTGTTGCTGACAGCTGTCCTGCCCTTAAAAAACACACACCTGTTTTGGGTTTACTGATTTCAAGAAGTACTGTCTGATGTGAACCATGCCTCGCAGAAAAGAGCTCTCAGAAGACCTACGATCAAGAATTGTTGACTTGCATGAAGCTGGAAAGGGTTACAAAAGTATCTCCAAAAGCCTTGATGTTCATGTGTCCACGGTAAGACAGACTGTCTACAAATGGAGAAAGTTTAGCACTGTTGCTACTCTCCCTAGGCGTGGTCGTCCTGTAAAAATGACTGCAAGAGCACAACGCAGAATGCTGCATGAGGTAAAGAAGAATCCCAGAGTGTCAGCTAAAGACCTACAGAAATCTCTCACACATGCTAACATTTTTGTTGACACATCTACAATAAGGAAAACATTAAACAAGAATGGAGTACATGGGAGGACACCACGGAGGAAGCCATTGCTGTCCAAAAAGAATATTGCAGCACGTTTGAAGTTTGCAAAAGAGCACCTGGATGTTCCACAGCACTACTGGCAAAATATACTGTGGACAGATGAAACCAAGATTGAGTTGTTTGGGAAGAACACACCACACTATGTGTGGAGAAAAAAAGGCACAGCACACCAACATCAAAACCTCATCCCCACTGTAAAACATGGCGGAGGGAGCATCATGGTTTGGGGCTGCTTTGCTGCCTCAGGGCCTGGAAGGATTGTTGTCATTGATGGGAAAATGAATTACAGAGTTTATCAAGACATTTTGCAGGAAAACATACAACCATCTGTCTGCCAACTGAAGCTCTGCAGAGGATGGGTGATGCAACAGGACAATGACCCAAAGCATACAAGTAATTCAACAAAACAATGGCTGCAACAGCACAGAATACGCCTTCTGGAGTGGCTCAGCCAGAGTCCTGACCTCTACCCGATTGAAATGCTGTGGCATGACCTTAAGAGAGCGATTCACACCAGACATCCCAAGAATATTGCTACACTGAAACAGTTTTGTGAAGAGGAGTGGTCCAAAATTACTTCAGATCATTGTGCAGGTCTGATCTGCAACTACAGGAAACGTTTGGTTGAGGTTATTGCTGCCAAAGGAGGGTCAACCAGTTATTAAGTCCAAAGGTTCACATACTTTTTCCTCCCTGCACTGTGAATGCTTACATGTTATGTGCAATTAAACCATGGCAACATCTAATGTTTGTGTAGTATTATGTTCAGCAGACTGTGTTCTTCTATTGTTGTGACTTAGATGACGTTCAGAGCACATTTTATGCCCAATTCATGCAAAACTCCACGTAATCCCAAGGGGTTCACATACTTTTTCTTGCAACTGTATATATATATATATATATATATATATATATATATATATTCCGTATGCTGAGGAATCAAGCTAAGAAGTCAATATGGATACCTTTTGAAAGACATAGATTGCTAGTGTGAGGGAGGCCAACAATCACATGGAGTAAACCTTGGGCAACATATGCCCCTATGAGTCTGTTGTTACTACCATCATTTTCACCTCCTCTGGACCACATTGTGTTGTTTTCGGATCTGTTTGCTTGATTACAGCCACCTTATTCAACTGTGTCTATGTATGGAATCTAGGATGCAAATACAATTGAACAGCCCCTAAACAGGGCAGATTTAATCAGACCTGTTATATAACTAGAGTGTATCTGTTGAGGAAAATCTGTGCAAAAACGTCTACATGCATATCTTTGATAACCAAATACTGTTTATGGTGGACGTTGAAATAACTATCCAACATGCTGGAAAATACATATTCTTTGTTGCCACCTTTCTAACTTCTACCTATCTCTATCTATTACTGTCCCTGTATTCCTGTGAGCTCTCAGTAGGAAGTTACAATAAACTTCTTTTAAAATTTAAAATATGATATATGAATCCTATAGGTCCTGGAGCATGATTGTTTAAGGGTTTTTTAGTGGGGTTTGTTGTGTTTTGACTGTGTTTCTTTGTCATTTTAATTAATAAATAAAGTATTTTGTATGTTAATGATATCTTTGGATATTTCTCTTGCTTTTATACAATGGTTGAAAACGTGATTTGGGTAGAGGCATTCAGCTAAATCCATTTTTCCTTTTTTGTTTTTTGAAATTACTGCCTAGGTGGTATGCTCTCTCCCATATTTAAGGGTTTTTAGTTGGGTTTGTTTTGTTTTGACTGTGTTTCTTTGTCATTTTAATCAATAAATTAAGTATTTTGTATGTTAATGATATCTTTCAATATTTTTCTTGCTTTTACACAATGGTTAAAACCGTGATTTGGGTAGAAGCATTCAGCTAAATCCATTTTTCCTTTTTGTGTTTTTTGAAATTACTGCTTATGTGGTATGCTCCCTCCCCGATTTCAGGGTTTTTAGTGGGGTTTGTTGTGTTTTGACTGTGTTTCTTTGTCATTTTAATTATTAAATGAAGTATTTTGTATGTTAACGGTACCTGTTGAAATTTTTCTTACTTTTATACATTGGTTGAAAAAGTGATTTGGGTAGAGGTATTCAGCTAAATCCATGTTTCCTTTTTTGAAATTACTGCCTATATGGTATGCTCCCTCCCCTATTTATAGAGATATATAACAAATACATTTTCAACCTAGAAGGATCAAGTATATTTAAATTTTTTGTATCATTTACAGATGCCAAAACTAGAGATTGAGCTAATAGTTTAGCCAGGTGCTGAACGAATACCCAGATAAAAAATTAGAGACGGAAGGAAACTGCGTCCTTTGAGTAAGCTCAAATGTTTCATTCCTAATTTAGGTGTACAGTTAGTACCAGCTATAACAGGTAAGTTACCTATTAACATTTCATATCAACCGTCTCCAAGGAGCTATAAATTACAGTAAGTGACTTTTCCATAATTTTGAAGCTAGCTCTTTCAGTAGTCAAGCTGTTTCTGTTTGCAAACCACACAAGCACCCTTAACCCAACTGCTGCTTTATTGACACAATCTTCTTCTTTCCTACTGCTTGTAATTGAATCTCCCACTGCTTAATTGGAAATGGAATGACTGTGTAACCTTATTTGAAACATTTTAGGGAGCAAGTTGGAACAGCAAAGCTCACTTTTAAATACACAATCATATTAATAAATGTGGTAAATGGGACATCTCTTTTCTTGGACCGTAGTTGTTGTAATCTCCTCTGTAAATGAATACAAATGCTGATTATGTTTAAATTACTATGAGCCCACAAGATATATTTATTATTGTAAACCAATTGTAAAAGCTCTCAGAAAGTACCAGCAGGGCATACTTAAGAAGAAGAGCGTGTTTTATGGTAAAATATAAAATTTTTTTTTTTTTTTTGTTTTATGTCCTCAAGAAATTTAAAGCAAACTTGTAATTGCCATTTTCCTATTATAATAATGTTACAAAATAATGACAAATATAGAACAAAATATCTAAACTCTAAACATCCTCATTTATATTATAGCATAGTACAGTGGTGGACTGACAAGTCATGGGGCCCCCGGGCAATAGGGGATCATGGGGAACCTGTGTCCTTGCCCACACTCAAAGCACACCTAAAAAAGCCTGTAAAAAGGAACCAGGGGCATTTCATGGGGCCCCCTACTGACCCCGGGCCCTCGGGCAGTGCCCAAGTGCTCAAATGGTCAGTCCGCCCCTGGCCTAGTGCAATGTACATATTTAAAGATTTTTTTCTCTGTTTAAATAAGTCAAACAATCCCTTATTTGATACGTATAGCCAAGATACAGAACTTCTTGAATTAAAAACTTGAAAGTTTTTTTTTTTCATTTTGGATAGAGTAAGGGAGGGTTATAACCCCATTAGTTTATTTTTTTGCCATCTGTGTCCCATTGGGGAGAATTCCCTTCACTTCCCGTCCCATAGCCAAAACAGGAAGTCAGAGATAATCCCCACAAATTAAGGGAATTCCTTGGAAAACCTCATGCCACCATAACTAGTGTCCCCATTGGAAGATTTCCCCTCTACTACTTTTCTAGGGACAACCCAAATGAGTGGTTTTCTTTACTTTTACCTTAGATGACAATGGTAAACAGGACTAAAGGATAGGGTGAATCTGCCTCCCGAGGGCAGAGACCACAATGAAAGTCTAATAGGTTTTCAAATACATCTCCACTAACTAAAAAAAAAAGGTTTTGCCTTTAGTTATACTTTAAGTGCAAAAAACTTTTTGAGAACTTTCACAGGAACTTTTTTATGGTAGACTTGTCACAACTCCACTTAGAGTTTTGAGACTGATTGTCTTAAGCAGATGACTGTGTCACTTGACTGCCAACTTTGACATCAAATCGCAGTAAAGAAAGATTTCTGTTAATTGCACCGTGGAAAATACTTTTAGCAGGCCATCTCCACTTTCTTTAAAACTTTACTTTAAAGAAGAACCCGAGAACTTTTGAAAAACTATGAAAATGCCAATGTGTATATTTATATTTTCTTTTATTCAACTAGTGTGAAAAATTAATTCAAGGGATGGTCTTTCTGATCTTCTGTCAAGATTCAGGGCAACATTTTTTGCGAAAATCTTTCTCATTCCAAAATCCTCCGTTAGAATCTGCCGCGCTTTTTCCCTATTCATGTTCAACTGTTCTGCCATCATTCGCACACTTAACCATTTGCCCTCCTGAGGATTTACCCCCCCCCCCCCCTCCTGACCAGGCCATTTTTTGCATTACAGCGCTGCATAACATTAACTGACAATTGCACGGTCATCAAACGCTGCACCCAAATTAAATTTATGGGGTTTTTTTTTCCACGAATTGAGCCTTCTTTCGGTGCTATAAAAAAATAGCAATTTTAAAATAAAACTATATTTTTGACTTTTTGCTATTACACATGTCCAGTAAAAAAATTAAAAAAAATCAAATTTCATCATAAATTTAGGCCAAAATGTATTCTGCTACATGTCTTTGCTAAAATAAAATCCCAATATCTGTACATTAATTAATTGGCTTATGTGAAAGTTATAGCATTTATAAATGGTGGTATATATACTGGAATTTTTTTGTTTTGTTTTTGTTTTTTCTAGTATTGGCGGCAATCAGGAACTTATAGTGGGACTGGGGCTGGCACTCTGACACTGGGGGGAACTAACGTGGTGTCACTTGGTGTCACATCCCCAGTGACACCAATACAGTGATCAGTGCTAAAAAAATCACCACTGACACTGTACTAATGGCACTGGGCAGGAAGGGGTTAACATGAGGGGCGATCAAAGGGTTAACTGTGTGCTGGGTGTGTTTTACTATGAGCAGGGGTGGACTGACAACTCATGGGGCCCCCCGGCAATAGGAAATCATGGGGCCCCTGTGTCCTCTCCCGTACTCAAACCACACCCAAAAAAGCATATGAAAGGTACCAGGGGCATCTCATGGGGCCCCCTACTGACCCAGGGCCCTCGAGCAGTGCCCGAGTGCCTAAATGGTCAGTCCGACCCTGACTATGTGGCAGTATGTTTGTGCTCCACTGTAAGCAAACATGCCAGAACACGATCGAGTGTAAATGGTTATGTGACTCACCACCATAGTGCTAGTCCGTGGGCATTCCAGGAAATAAATTGTCATCCCTAATTGCTTGAAATACATAGATACACATACATAGTACTTGTCAGCTAAATATTGATGAAACATTTTTCCCAACATTGATAGTCCAGAGCTCAGGTTCCTTAGACCATACCTGATAGTCCAGTATCTTAACTGAATCTTGTAAATTTAGTGGTCATGTTCTTTAGCCCCAGATTAACAGTCCAGGACTCATGTTCCTTAGCCCCAATTTAATTTTCTAGGGCTCATTTTTCTTAGCCCTAGTGTGACAGCTCTCAGGCTCATCCAATAACAACAACCTCACACTCAGTGGATGTTTTAGTAAGGTGTCTTGCTACTGGTTCATTTTATTGTAGATCTTTGAAATGACTATATTTGAAAAGCTTAATAACTTAACTGTCTTGGGAATAACCATACACTCCCTAGTTCTTATAACTGCATTTTTTCCTGTAAGGTCATGTTTGAAGAGCATTCTCATTCTTTTCACATTGAAATCTAGTCTAGAAATAGAAGTGATGCTGCACTTATCTGGTAGATTCACATATGCAAATGGTGGTCTGGGTCAGGTTTTGCTGCAGATTAAGAGTGCATCAATTAGTCTTGAGACTTTGCCATCTTGTTACTCTCCACTGCAGCTCAGGTCTTTTAAGCACAGACCTGCCCTAATCAAGAAAGCTTGAGTAGACTGCTGGACATTCAGCCTGTGTCTGATCAACAGGTTAGCTTGTTTGCTTATGCAATGAATTCAGGTTGGTCTGAGTCTGCTTCTTTGTGCTCTTCATTACTCTTTTGAATAGTTTTTACTGTGTTTGTACCAGGGGCGGACTGACCATTTGAAAACTCGGGCACTGCCCGAGGGCCCGGGGTCAGTAGGGGGCCCCATGAGATGCTCCTGGTACCTTTTTCATAGGCTTTTTTGAGTGTGGGCAAGGACACAGGGGTCCCATGATCCCCTATTGCCCGGGGGCCCCATGAGTTGTCAGTCCCCCCGTGGTTTGTACTCAACTTATGTGTGCTATCTTGGTCATTGGACTGTTACCTGTTTTCAGTTTGTGCCCTAACTATGTGTCTGGAATCTGGACTGTGCCTGATCTGACCAGCGGCTGGCTGACTCTGGACAGCCTGATCACTCTCTGCTGTTTGCTCTGATTATCCTGTTTAAAGATCAACGTTGGTGATGCACCAGTAGAATTTGTTCAAAAATTTTCATTTTCAAAAGTTTTGATTTTTCCAATGGTTAGTTGGATCTTTTTCGACCATAGTGACAAGAACATTCGAAGGAGCAGGATGGAGATTTTTTCTCAAATAAAAAGATTTTGAAAATTAAATGCACAAGATAGTGCTCCTGCATTTTTGGAGTTTTACAAATAGACCTCTGCTTTGGGAAAGCCTCTAGATGGATATAAGAATATGACATCAAAGCATAGCTATTTATACTTAAATTGATTTTAAAAGTTGTAATTACAAAAAAAAAGAAAAGTTATACTTACCTGCTCTGAGGAATGGTTTTGCACAGAGCACCCCTGATCCTCTTCTTTTTGGGTCCTGGATCCCTCCCCCCACCTCTTGCTATGGTGGCACTTGAGCAAGATTGCTCCTGAGCTGCCTTCCTTTGAATGGGCATTATCCATTCACACAGAGCATAGCTAGGTCCTGTCCCCCCAATCCCTCCTTATTTGCTGTGATTAACCCTTTGAGGACCGTAAGATTTTGGAACGCCAAAAGAATCAATTTTTTTGTTTTTAAAGTTCGTACACTTCAGTTGCTGTAACTAAGCCATTTCATGAAACAATTGGCAAAAAACTAGATCCATTTGTTGTTTGTTGATAAGAACTAATATTTTGACTCAAACCAAAAAAAAAAAAAAGAGTTTTAAGTTCTTAATCAGATGATACACGCAATTAAAAACATGGGACAAATACGTCCCTTGGTCCTCAAAGGGTTAACAGCAGCAAGAACCAATGGCTCAGGCTGCTATGTAAAACAATGAGGAGAGAGAGACCCAGGAGAGCAGTGGCTCTCATGCAAATTGCTGGATCAAGATGGAGCTCAGGTAAGTATAAGGGGGAGCTGCACCCAGAAGGTTTTTTACCTTAATGCATTAAGGTAAAAAAAAACCCTTCTGCTTTTATAAACAGAATACATTTTAAAGCAAAGTACTCTATATCTTATAAACAAATATCTATGATGAATACATGTTTTCTATACAGCACTTACTTTTTTGTGCAGCTATGTTGATTACATTGCAGTCTAGCAAAAATGACAGTTATTACAGTTTGCATAATGTGAAAAAGGTCACTAAACCTTCATATAATTATTTGACATTAATAGATCTTTAGTGAAGCAGATTGCTCTAATTAACCTATACTCCATTTATAACAATTCTAGGTCTTTGTTATGGTAGTAAAACAGTTATATGATTGAGATTTTTTAGAACAAACCTGTGCAAAACAAACAGTTTCTTTTTAAAACCCAGATCCCTGCAATTCCATTCAGCTATCACAATAGTAGACAATATCATGCAGTTTCAGATGAGCAGAAGCATACGACTCACTCCATTCAACAAGGCTGATGCCTGGTTATTAGCCCAGAGAGTCACATAGGGTGTAAAGACCATCATCTCTGTGCAAGCTCTAGTTGGATCCAGTTGTTCCTCCTTCCCAGCAGCTAAATTAAATAGGAGAGAATTAAAGGTAAGTATATGCTGCTGGTAGGGAGATAATAAACTGCATGTAAACCTAACCAATGGACTTCTCTTTTTATTTTGCTCCTTTTTGGTCTGCTAAATATACTTTTAAAGTTGTCTTGTTATATCTGTTCAATAAATGCCAAAAATATTGGTTGATTGAAATCATGGGAGCTGATAGCTTCCTGTGTTTTCTGCCTGTGTACAAGGAGGGGTTATGGAAATGAGATGGAGTAGGGTGATAATAAGGGGTTTTGGAGATGAGGTGGGGAAATGTGATCAGGAGGGGCTATGGAGATGAGGTGGGGGAAGATGATAAGGAGGGGTTATAGGGATGAGAAGGGGAGGAGATCGGAAGGGATTAGGGAGATGAAGTAGGGGGGATGATAAAGTGGAGTTATGGAGATGAGGTGTGGGATGGGGAACAGGAGGGATTATGCAGATGAGGTGGGGGAGGTGATCAGGAGTGGTTATGGAGATGAGGTTGGGGGAGGTGATTAGGAGGAGTCATAAACATGAGGTGGGAGGAGGAGAACAGAAGGAGTCATGGAGCTGTGATGGGGGGTGGTGATCAGGAGGGGTTATGGAGATGAGGTGGGGGCAGGAGATCTGGAGGGGTTATAGGGATGAGAAAGGGAGGAGATCAGGAGGGATTAAGGAGATGAAGTAGGGGGAGATGATAGGATGGAGTTATGGAGATGAGGTGTGGGATGGGGAACAGGAGGAGTTATAAAGATGAGGTGGGAGGAGGAGATCAGGAGGAGTCATGGAGCTGTTGTGGAGGGAGGTGATCAGGAGGGGTCATGGAGATGAGGTGGGGGGGAAAGATCTGGAGGAGTCATGGAAATGAGGTGGGTGGGAGGTGATCAGGAGGGGTTATGGAGATGAGGTGGGAGAGGTGATCTCAAGGGGTTATAAAGATGAGGTAGGGTAAGTGATCAGGAAGTGTCATGGAGGTGAAGTGGGGGGAAAAGATCTGAAAAGGGGTAATGAAGATGAGGTGGGTGGCAGGTGATCAGAAGGGGTTATGAAGATGAGATGGGTGGGAGGTGATCAGGAGGGGTTATGAAGATAAGGTTGGGGGAGGTGATCTTGAGGACTTATAAAGATGAGGTAGGGTAGGTGATCAGGAAGGGTTATGGAGATGAGGTGGGTAGGAGGTGAGCAGGAGGGGTTATGGAGATGAGGTGGGGGGAAAAGATCTTGAGGGGTTATAAAGATGAGGTATGGTAGGTGATAAGGAAGTGTTATGGAGATGAGGTGGGGTGAAATGATAAGGAAGAGTTATGGAGACGAGGTTGGGGGAGGTGATCAGGAAGGGTTATTGAGATGAGGTGTGGGAGGTGTTCAGGAGAGGTTATGGAGATTAGAGGAGATCAGGCGGGGTAATGGAGATGAGGTGGGGGGAGGTGACCAGGAGGTGTTATGGAGATGAGGTGGGGGGAGGTGATCAGGAAGGGTTATTGAGATGAGGTGTGGGAGGTGTTCAGGAGAGGTTATGGAGATGAGAGGAGATCAGGAGGGGTAATGGAGATGAGGTGGAGGAGGGTGATAAGGAGGGGTTATTAAAGTGGAATCAAACTCACAATATACTCAGCCCCATCTTCCAGCGATGTGGCCATTTCAAAACCTTGCCGGCTGCAATCATATTCTCCACAAATGCCAGGTTTTTGACCTCTTGATTGGCCAGTGAGGATGACACCATCAATCACATGCACATGGGAAGCATCCAGTTTCTTCATTCAACACTTCCAGGAGTGGAGGATGCCAGTGTCTCCCACCAAAAACTGTGGTTCCTCCTTCAACCATTATGTCATTTGAAGGAGACAGCAGTGATGTAGCTCCTTTTGCTCTGTACACTCTTTATATTGGTATGGTATATTAAAGTTCCTAGTGCATGTATGTAATAGAAAAAAATTAAAGTGGAACATTTTCCATGCAAAGCCCAGGAAAGCTCATTCCTTTAGACAATCCCAGACTAACCCAGATTATCTATCAAGACATTTTGATATTTGCATAACTTCTCCAAAGAACCAGTCCATTTTTTGCATCAGGGCTGAAAGCTCTTGAGAGAAATACTCTGGCAGGGTGCTGTGATGTTTTCAAGAATCTATGCACCACACCCTGCTGGCCCATGTGACTTGCATTGCATTGAGAAGTACAGAGACCAAGTAATCACATCACTGGGTCTAATATAATGCATGCCATAAAAATGAAAACATTTTGTTAACAAATTTCATTAGACAGTTGAGAAGGTAGAAAAGAAGGAACCTTTGAAGGCAAAACAGATGAAACTTCAACTTTAAAGTGTTATTAAACCTAAAAGCAATTCTTTGATGTGATGACTGCATTTGTTTTCTTTTTTAGGCTTTCTTTCCTTTATTTTCACCTGTTGGTTTAGCCAGTAAATCTGTTGTTTTTCAAAAGAACAAGCTCTCAGGTAGAGAGATAAATCATCTTACAGAGATGAGACAAATTATTTACCACTGACAGTGGTGCTTACAATGATCAGCTTTTATTTTTGTAAAATATTTATCCAAAAAAGGAAAAAAAAACTGTTTTCTGTAACTGCTTATTTATTTCAGGTACTTATATAGTGCTGTCAATTTATGCAGCGCTTTACATATATATTGTACATTCACATCAGTCCCTAACCCTTAAGGGGTATACAATCTAAGGTCCCTAACTCACATTCTTACACATACTAGGGCCAATTTAGACAGGATCCAATTTACCTACCAGCATGTCTTTGGAGTGTGGGAGGAAACCAGAGTACCCAGAGGAAACCCACGCAGGCACAGGGAGAACATGCAAAGTCCAGGCAGGTGGTGCCGTGGTTGGGATTCAAACCAATAACCCTAGTACTGCCAGGCAGAAGTGCTAACCATTTAGCCACTGTGCTGCCCAACTGCTTATATAGTGATAGTGATGGGCCGAACACCCCCCTATTTGTTTTGCGGTCAAACATTCGAATCTAACGAAAGTTCTACAGTGAACTTCAAACTGGGACAATCTATTAAGCGGTATCTTACCACATCCGAGTATGTGGTAAGATACAGCACAGCTACTAAAGTATTGCATTGGGTTATATTATTGAGTCATTCGGTTTTTAGTAGTGAAAACATTCTTTAATGTTGCAGCTATCAGTGGGGTTGCCCACTGACAGTTGAATGTAAAAAGTATTGCCTGCAGGTAAAAAAATTTGCAAAAAAATGGCGTGGGGTCCCCCCCATTCATACCAAGCCCTTTGGTTCTGGTATAGATTTTGAGGGAAACCTCCAAGCCAAAATAAAAAATGGTGTAGGGGTCCCCCCTCAAAATCCATAACAGACCCTAATCTGGACATGCTGACTGGCAGGTCAAGAAAGGGAGGGAACGAGCGGACGTCCCCCCTCCTGAACCATACCAGGCCACATCCCCTCAACATGGGGGGGTGCTTTGCTGGAACGGGGGGCTCCCCCCTCAAAGCACCTTGTCCCCATGTCCCCCCTCAAAGCACCTTATCCCCATCTAATGATTGTTAAGCTGTAATATATTCCATTTTTGGTTTTGGGTTTAATACCACTTTAAACATACCTTACATTTGTTTTCCCTTCAAAGTACTGTAGTTTTTAAACAAAGTTAATTTCAAGCTCTGCGTTTCCTAATTTGATTTGGAGGGATTAACAGTGGAAAGAAAAAAAATAACCGCAACAG
The DNA here is from genome assembly GCF_062004578.1 of Staurois parvus. NCBI lineage: Eukaryota > Metazoa > Chordata > Amphibia > Anura > Ranidae > Staurois > Staurois parvus. Next base: position 7,873,837 of record NW_028318294.1, on the reverse strand, counting down.
CTAAGACAAAAATAACATCCCCATATCATAGCAGATCTCTGGAGTATAAAGTATAGCCACAAGCTCCGTCGTTTAATGAAGATCATCCAGCAATCCAGATGCTACTGCTGTGTGCGTTCTGTATGTGGATTCCGTTGGTTGGCATCTGTCTTCATCCTGGTATTGCGTGCGTGTGATCGCATCTGTTCACTGCATGGCTGGAATACACGGAGCATAATGAAAAGCTGCAATAAAGATATATACGTCAATGTAATTATGTGCTCTGCTACGGCAACTGGAGTTATTTAATATCTTTTCATAATGTTCCCCAGGAAAATTTTCCATCTCCTTTTTCAATGCAGGCTTCAAACTAATTGTGCTGTTGTTTTTTATTAAAACATGGAGATAGAATACTTTGTATCTAAGGGCTCATGTACACGGGGCGTTTAAAAAACTTTTCTGAATGCCGGAAACTGACTGCTAGAAAATGTAGGTTAAAAACGTCAGTTTAGCCGCGTTTACCTACCGCGTTTAGCTGCGTTTATGCACGTTTGCGTTTAGATGGGTTTTTAAAAGATAACCTCAGGAGACCCTCCCAAAAGCCCAGAATGCACTGAAAAATAGTAAATAATTAACTATTTCAGACATTTTGTGAGAAATAGAGAGAGCAGAAGCAGAGAGAGAACTACTTTCTGATGGGTGTTGCAAATGTAGCGAAAGTGGTTTGTGAAATACGCTTGGCACTGTGGGAGGAGCTACAAAGTGCTATAATGCCTGTAATGCTTCTAGATGCATTCTGGAGTGCACACAACACTTCTTTTGCTGTGTTTTGATGTGTTCCAGTACAGTTCTGTGCAGAAATATTGCAGCACGCTCTACCATTTTTCCTTCACGCAAAACCTGGAACTGACTGTGTTGGTGAACTAGGTCCATTTGAATATATGGAAAATGCTGTGCATGCATTTTTGATGAAGAAAAAAGGCACTGGAGAGCATTTGGATATGGACCAGCCCAAAAATCACATTTCCCGTGATTGTATTGTAACTTCCTATCGTGGTCCTCAAACTGAAAGGTTTAGAGAGCCCTGCTCTAGAGAATGGTACCAATGGTACATTGGCTTCTCCCTTGACCTCTTGATCCCCTACAGTCTCCTGGTCATACAACAGGAAATGCTGTATATATGCACCCCCCCCAGGGGCGGACTGACAACTCATGGGGCCCCCGGGCAATAGGGGATCATGGGGCCCCTGTGTCCTTGCCCAAACTCAAAAAAGCCTATGAAAAAGGTACCAGGGGCATCTCATGGGGCCCCCTACTGACCCTGGGCCCTCGGGCAGTGCCCAACTTTCCAAATGGTCAGTCCGCCCCTGCACCCCCCCAACACACAAACACAACAAACACAAGCACTCACTTCAGTATGGTTCTCATACTAAATAGTTTGGAGAGCCTTGCTCCAGAGAATGGTACCAATGGTATATTGGCTTCTCCCTTGACCTCTTGATCCCCTACAGTCTCCTGGTCATACAACAGTAAATACTGTATCTATGCCCCTCCCCCAACACACACACTCTGTTTTAGTACAGTTCTGTTGAGAAATAATGCGGCGCGTTCTACCATTTTTTCCTGCATGCAAAACCTGGAACTGAGTGCACTGGTGTACTAGGTCCATTTGAATACATGGAAAAGGCTGTGCATGCATTTTTGATGAAGAAAAAAGGCACTGGACAGCATCTGGATACGGACCAGCCCACAAATCACGATTCCCGTGGTTGTATTGTAACTTCCTGTCAGGGCTCCCAGGTGTGACCAGAGGTGTGTGGCTGACGCAGGGAAACGCAGACCTCAGATATGTTATAAACAATATAATTTATTAACACTAACAATACAAACATAAACGCAGTGCAATACTAAAACATAATACAGTGCAACCAAACCAAACCAACCACCCACAGATAACAGTACATACAAGCAAGCGTCGTCAGGCAGGCTGGGTCAATATCAATAGGGCAGGTAGGTACAGGGGGAGCAAGCGGAGATTGGTCGGGGTCACAGGCCAGGTTCAGCAGGTAGCAAGCAGCGTAGTACAGAGGGTCAGGCAGAGGGATGGTCAGGGTCACAAGCCAGGGATCAGAACAGGTAGCAAGCAGCGTGGTACAGAGGGTCAGGCAGAGGGATGGTCAGGAGCGAGCCGGGATCAGAGCAGGAGAAGTCAGCAGCGGTTCAGAAACAGGATGCAGGACAGAAACAGGATACAGGGCCCAGGACAAACACAACACCAAGGCAGAGTCTGTGGGTCTGGCCATCCCTTAAATACCCCAGCATAATCAGTTCCAGGTGTTAGCTGGCTGCAAAGTTGAGTCTCTGATTGCTGGGAGCACCCGCTGGCCAGCCCTGGTACTGTAGATCAAAAGGCAGGTGAGTCCCACCATTGCTGGCCAGTCCATTCCTGACAGTATCCCCCCCTCAAGGAGCGGCCTCAGGACGCTCCAAACAGTCCTAGCTGGGAAAAATGTTCCACCGCCCGGGTCTGGTAACTGGCGGGATATCAAAGACTGGCACACCGGGCTGGACTCCGGGCAGCGGTACACCGGGCAGAGGCACATCGGGCTGGACTCCGGGCAGAGGCACACCGGGCAGAGGCACATCGGGCTGGACTCCGGGCAGAGGCACATCGGGCTGGACTCCGGGCAGAGGCACATCGGGCTGGACTCCGGGCAGAGGCACATCGGGCTGGACTCCGGGCAGAGGCACATCGGGCTGGACTCCGGGCAGAGGCACATCGGGCTGGACTCCGGGCAGAGGCACATCGGGCAGGACTCCGGGCAGAGGCACATCGGGCTACCAGGAGAAGCAGCAGGCAGCGGGCCACCAGGCGGAGCGGCAGGCAGCGGGCCACCAGGCGGAGCGGCAGGCACCGGGCCCCCGGGCGGAGCGGCAGGCACCGGGCCCCCGGGCGGAGCGGCAGGCACCGGGCCCCCAGGCGGGGCGACAGGCACCAGGCTCCCGGGCGGGGCGACAGGCCTCGGGCCCCCGGGCGGGGCAACAGGCCTCGGGCCCCCGGGCGGGGCGACAGGCCTCGGGCCCCCAGGCGGAGCGGCGGGCGCCGGACCCCCAGGCGGAACTACAGGTCTCGGGCCCTCAGGCGGAGCGGCGGGCGCCGGACCCCCAGATGGAGTGACAGGTCTCGGGCCCTCAGGCGGAGCGGCGGGCACCGGACCCCCAGATGGAGCGACAGGTCTCGGGCCCTCAGGCGGAGAGGCGGGCGCCGGACCCCCAGATGGAGCGACAGGTCTCGGGCCCTCAGGCGGAGCGGTGGGCGCCGGACCCCCAGATGGAGCGACAGGTCTCGGGCCCTCAGGCAGAGCAACAGGTCTCGGGCCCCCAGACGAAGCGGCGGGCACTGAGTCACCAGGCACGACAGTGGGCACCGAGTCGTCTGGCAAGACTGCGGGCACCGAGTCAACTGGCGGAACATCGGGCATCGAGTCAACTGGCGGAACTGCGGGCACCGAGTCGTCTGGCAAGACTGCGGGCACCGAGTCGTCTGGCAAGACTGCGGGCATCGAGTCCACTGGCGGAACAGCGGGCACCGAGTCGTCTGGCAAGACTGGGGGCACCGAGTCGTCTGGCAAGACTGCGGGCGCCGAGTCGTCTGGCAAGACTGCGGGCACCGAGTCATCTGGCAAGACTGCGGGCACCGAGTCGCCTGGCAAGACTGCGGGCACCGAGTCGTCTGGCAAGACTGCGGGCACCGAGTCGTCTGGCAAGACTGCGGGCACCGAGTCGTCTGGCAAGACTGCGGGCACCGAGTCAACTGGCAAGACTGCGGGCACCGAGTCGACTGGCAAGACTGCGGGCACCGAGTCGACTGGCGGAACAGCGGGCACCGAGTCGTCTGGCAAGACAGTGGGCTCCGAGTCAACAGGCACGACAGTGGGCACCGGGTCATCAGGTATCGGATTGTCTGGCTCGACAGCGGGCATCGGGTCACCAGGTATGACAGCGGGCACTGGGTCACCAGGCATCAGGTCATTTGGCTTGCCAGCGGGCACCGCGGCATCTGGCAAGGCAGTGGGCACCGGGTCACCAGGTATGACAGCGGGCTCTGAGTCAATTGGCACAACAGCGGGCACTGGGTCAGGTACCGGATCATCTGGATCAACAGCGGGCATCGAGTCAACTGGCCTAATAGGATCGTCGGGCTGGATCAGTTCATCATGCTGAGTAGCGGCATCAGGCTGAATGCAGGCATCAGGCTGAGTAGAGGCTTCAGGCTGAGTAGAGGCTTCAGGCTGAGTAGAGGCTTCAGGCTGAGTAGAGGCTTCAGGCTGAGTAGAGGCTTCCGGCTGAAGAGAGGCTTCCGGCTGAAGAGAGGCTTCCGGCTGAAGAGAGGCATCCGGCTGAAGAGAGGCATCCGGCTGAAGAGAGGCTTCAGGCTGAAGAGAGGCATCCGGCTGAGTAGAGGCATCCGGCTGAGTAGAGGCATCCGGCTGAGTAGAGGCATCAGGCTGAGTAGAGGCTTCAGGCGGAGTAGAGGCTTCAGGCTGAGTAGAGGCTTCAGGCTGAGTCACGGAAGGCAGGTTCACCGGTTTGGATACTGGCAGGATGGTATTGGTTGGAAAGAATTTTCGCTTTTTTCTGGTTTTAACTACTGGAGCACTGCAAGTAAACGCAGGTCTGCAAACGAATGGAGCAGCTGGAGACAGAGGAAAACTGGAGGATGGAACAGGAGAGGGAGCAGTTGCTACAGAGGGCTTTTTTACAGGGTTAAAGGCAGGATAGGTGCAGCGAGTGGGAACAGGGTACTGACATGTGGTAGATAGCCAAGTATACTGGGCTGTAACTGGAGGAGCTGGTGGGAATACAGGAGTAGAGTTAGAAGCAGGACTGGGTTTTTGTAAGCTGACTAAGGCTGGGTGCAACAAGTCTGTCCATGTCTGCAGTAGGGGTTGAACAAAGCTGAGCTTACACAAAGCCTGTCTGGTCAATGACTGCACTGCGTTTATACAATCTCTTAGTGTCTGTGGTGAACATGTGGAATAACGCTCCAGAAAGTAACCCACATCATCCTCTAATAACCACACCAGGGACTCTACCTGGTCTGCACTAAATGGTGGCAAAAATTCATCCCTGCATTCGGGGGAACCAGATGAAACCAACTCAGCACAAACCTCAATCAAAGGCTGCACCTCAGAGAACTCTGTGCCCTGATCTACTAGAACATGAGCGAGCCGTATACATTCTAGTAGTTGATCCCTGGGATACTCCTTCAGAGTTTGATAAGCATACTCCCTGTCATCAAACACTAGCAGATATAAATACACAACCTCATCCAGATCCATCCTTCCCAGCAACAAGCCAAGATGGCTTCCCTGTGCAGCCACTTCTGGTCAGGATTGGCCTTGGTGTAATGTCAGGGCTCCCAGGTGTGACCAGAGGTGTGTGGCTGACGCAGGGAAACGCAGACCTCAGATATGTTATAAACAATATAATTTATTAACACTAACAATACAAACATAAACGCAGTGCAATACTAAAACATAATACAGTGCAACCAAACCAAACCAAACCAACCACCCACAGATAACAGTACATACAAGCAAGCGTCGTCAGGCAGGCCGGGTCAATATCAATAGGGCAGGTAGGTACAGGGGGAGCAAGCGGAGATTGGTCGGGGTCACAGGCCAGGTTCAGCAGGTAGCAAGCAGTGTAGTACAGAGGGTCAGGCAGAGGGATGGTCAGGGTCACATGCCAGGGATCAGAACAGGTAGCAAGCAGCGTGGTGCAGAGGGATGGTCAGGAGCGAGCTGGGATCAGAGCAGGAGAAGTCAGCAGCGGTTCAGAAACAGGATGCAGGACAGAAACAGGATACAGGTCCCAGGACAAACACAACACCAAGGCAGAGTCTGTAAGGTCTGGCCATCCCTTAAATACCCCAGCATAATCAGTTCCAGGTGTTAGCTGGCTGCAAAGTTGAGTCTCTGATTGCTGGGAGCATCCGCTGGCCAGCCCTGGTACTGCAGATCAAAAGGCAGGTGAGTCCCACCATTGCTGGCCAGTCCATTCCTGACACTTCCTATCGTGGTCCTCAAACTGAAAAGTTTGGAGAGCCCTGCTCTAGAGAATGATACCAATGGTACATTGGCTTCTCCCTTGACCTCTTGAACCCCTACAGTCTCCTGGTCACACAACAGGAAATACTGTATATATGCACCCCCCAACACACAAACACAAGCACTCACTTCAGTATGGTCCTCATACTAAATAGTTTGGAGAGCCCTGCTCTAGAGAATGGTACCAATGGTACATTGGCTTCTCCCTTGACCACTGGATTCCCTACAGTCCCCTGGTCACACAACAGGAAATACTGTATCTATGCCCCCCAACACACAAGCACAAATACACCACAAAGGAGCGGGCCTCCCTGGCCTCTGCATCAGACCGACATTGAACCCTAATGATCGAAAAAAGGTAGTATAGATTTGAAAGGAAGGTTTACACATGCAGCAACTTGCCCCCAGTTAAAATGCCTTGGTAGTTAACTGGTAATGGCAGTCTTCAAACCCAAACTTTCAATATGTAGATTTGCTACAGCTAGAAACTCTTAAAGTATAACTAAAGGCAAAGCTTTTTTTTTAGTTTTGGATAGAGTGGAGATGAAATGGATTAGAACACCTATTAGTTTTTTTTATTGCAGCCTGTGCCCCTGTTAGGAGATTTACTCTCTCTTTACCATTATCATTGAAAGTAAAGAAAAAACCCTTATTTTGGGTTGTCCCCACAAAAGTAATAGAGGGGACATTTTCCAATGGGGACACCAGTTCTAGTGATCTGGGGGTCCACAAGGAAGTCTTCTTATTTATGGGGATTATCTATCACTTCCTGTTTAGACTATAGGACAGGAAATAAAGGTAAATCTCCCCAGTGGGATGTAGATGGCAAAAAAAATAAACTGACAGGAGTTATAACCCTCTCTTACTCTATCGAAAATGAAAAAAAAAAAAGTTTTGCCTTTCAAACTACTTTTGGGGCCCTTTCACACGGGTGGACGATCAGGTCTGCCTGTCCGTTTTCAGGCAAGACCTCCCATTGTTCTCTATGGGGAGGTGGATGGAAACAGACATGTGTCCATTTACACCCGTCTTCATCCAATCTGATCTGATAAAAACAGATGTATGGGGTTCAAATCAGTAGACAGTCAGATGCAGGGGCGGACTGACAACTCATGGGGCCCCCAGGCAATAGGGGATCATAAGGCCCCTGTGTCCTTGTCCAAACTCAAAAAAGCCTATGAAAAAGGTACCAGGGGCATCTCATGGGGCCCCTACTGACCCCGGGCCCTCGGGCAGTGCCCGAGTTTCCAAATGGTCAGTCCACCCCTGGTCAGATGTCAAGCAATCTGTTTACATGTGCTCACCCCATAGAGAACAGAAAATTGTGTCCTTGTCCACTCTGCGCAAGAAGAGCAGACATAGACTTGCCATCCACTTGGAATACGCCCATGCGAGAGAGACCTAAGACCCTGGTGACTGTCTGCTGTAGTGAATACAGACCCTCCAGCACATATGAAATATCATTTGATATCTTATAAACATCACTGGGGCTACACATAAACCTTCTTTTCATATCTATACCACTTTTTGTGCTTAGCCTTTCCCTTCCTGTGCTTAGCCCTTCCCCTTCCTGCTATGCTTCACTCTTTTTGGACCGGTTTCATGATCATGGCACAAAGCTTCAACGTCTTCTTCAAACACTTAAAATGTTCAAAATGTAGTATCTTCCCACAACAGAGGAGAATTGCTGTCCATGCACTGTCCAGACTTTAGAGCGCAGATGTCCCAAATGCTTCGAGAAGGGGCTCCCCTTAAAAAGGCACTTCTCTTTAAACAATTTTTTTTTTTGCAATTTAGCCATGGCCAGGTCAATAGAAGCTGTGTGCAAGGGCTGGCTGCATCTATCTCCAGAGCCCAGCCAGCACCCCCTACCCCCTGCACAGACAGGAGAGGAGACAGAGATCGACGTGCACCTCCTACTGCCCTTCTCCTCATATCTGCCCCACCGACATTCTAATCCCCAGGCAGTGCTGTACTTGAGAAAATGTGTGTCCGGGAAACTTGAAGCACTGCAGCCGGCAACTACATGGTGGCTACAAGATTGATTCCTCTGCCTGAGACACCAAACCAGCCTGGGTGAGTGATCTGAGCTCTGCACAATTCTGAACTCTCCCCATCTCCCTTCCTTCTCTCCCCCATCTGTCTCATTCCCTTCTCTTCCTTTCTTCCTCCCCCTTCTCCCCTTATTAAGTGTTCTTGCATGGCAGGACCACTTACTGTTACCTCACATATATATTCTTATTATTACAGCCAAATTTACCACCCTAACTCCTCCCACAGTTTTTACACTACATAGACAGTAACATACCGAAACGTGCGGATTGTTCCCGATTGGTGTGCTATTACTTTGTGGAACGATTCTCCGAATGGTTCACGAAATATCTGCGTGATGAAATTGGTCCCGTAGGAATGAATGGCGGAATGTTCAAAACTAGAGTGGGAGCTGAAAAATCAGGACATGATTTCTAAACTGCCACCACTCCCTCATTTTCAAGCCCACCTACACAAATCTTATATCAAAATGTTCAGCTATCCCTGCTGCCACTAAAAATGTCCACAGCTAAGCCATAGTCCTGATAGTTTTCACAATATGACCATTTGTTTGCAACTCATGCCACCCATTGACCTTTTCACAGTTAATCCAACCACACAACAGTTACTCAAGGCACTCCACCCAGTTACTCCGCCCACTCCAGTTGTAGACTACTGGTGGAGGCAAGAACACTTCACACAATTGCCCCAGAAATTGTAGCTTTTCTAGTTTGTGTCCAGTTGTCTCAGGGACAACTTTAGTAATAATGGGAGATGGCTGAAAATGTGCTAGTTGGCTAAACTGATGGGGGTTTTACTCACAGACTTTTGATTCTTCTGGTTAAACCCCTTTCTGCCCATCCTTAGCATCCCTTAGGGGCTTGGTCTCTAAAGAGTGATCTGCATTCAGATCGCTCTTCAGAGAGCATTTGGTAGTCAGTGAGGAGGTGTTGTTGTGCCTCCTCACCACCTGCTTTAACCCCTAAAACCCTACACTAGTGCACTGGAACCACATGAATTGCATGTAGCTGTGGGGTGCTTGCAGAGGTGCTCCATTCCCTTGAATGGGTCATGTTCAGCAGACAATGTGTGCACAAAAAATAACAGTATACTGTATTATTCCTGCCATAGCCACGAAACAAAATATCATAGTGGCAGTGTATGTACACCCCAGCCCACCCCATCCATACATTTTATAGACAGTTTGTATAAAAGAGGCACTTTTTTCCTGTCCATAATTGTTTGTGAACAGGAGAAAAGTGCATGCACAGACAAAGACATTTTTTATGTGCACTTTTCTCCTGTTCACGAATAATTATGGACATGAGAAAAGTGCTCATGAAGAAATTCCTTGTCAATGGCTCTGAATTGTGCATGCTCAGTACCGCAGTCAGTCAATTACAGAACTGCCGGGCTCAGGCTCAGATCAGCATGGGGCAGGTCTGGGTGTGCACCTGTACAGTGACATCATGGCACTTTTTAGGCATGACTGATATTCACACATCCCACCACACAAGTTGAGGATGAGCCCAGCAATTTATTAATTGGCTCACTCTGGAACTGTGCATGCGCAGTTCAGAGCTAACAACAAGGAGAATTTTTTTCATAAGCTTTTTGCTGCCAGCTGCCCACCAGTGGTGAAGGTTTGTGTAGGAGGAGCACTTTGCCAGACTCTGATGTAAGGGGGCACTCTGCCAGACTTTAATGTAAGAGAGGCACTCGTCCAGACACTGATGTAAGGGGGGCACTCTGCCAAACTGATGTAAGGGAGGCACACTGCCAGACTTTGATGTAAGGGGGAGCACTATGCCAGACTTTGATGTAACGGGGGCACAGTAAGGGACACTCTGTTGGATTTTGATGTAAGGGGGCACACTGTTGGACTCTGATGTAAAATGGTGGTACTCTGGAGATAACTATGTAAGGTGGGACTCTGATGTGAACGGGGCACTCATTCCAACTGCAACACTCCGTTTGTTGTTTTGTTTATTACTTATTCCTGACCCCTGTACTCTGTACATTATGCATTGATATAAATAGGTCACATAGGAAACAATTGCTTTCTATGTGATCTTGCGGTAACAGGCTTTTTACAATGCAGTAAAATGTCTATCACCACACAATGTGTGAATTAGCCTCTATACTGCATTGCTGCATTGCTGGGGAAAAGCACTTTCCACATCACCCTGTGTAAGTGATTCAGTAAACTCAGAGGGATCTGCTTACTAGTATTTAAAATAATTGAGGAAGTATATCTAAATGTAGAAAGCTTCTACAAAGTCTTTTGAATTACCCTCTCAATATGTAAATAGAGATCTGAATTAACTTGGAGTATCTTGGTGGAAGCAGTGGGTGGTAGTGGGGGACCCCAGGTCAACTTTTACATCTGGTCCCACAAGCTTCTAGTTACGCTTCTGCACTAAGGTATTCTGATAGTAGAAAGACTTATGTTCTGCCAGAATACACCAATAAGTGCTACCAACTAAGCCGGCGGTACTGATCGTGTAGAACTTTTCGTAGAGGCTGGTTATACAGAAGTCGATCAATAAACTGTCCTACAAACTGCTGATCTCTGCCCTCTGCTCTGCTAACCCCTATTCTCTGACCTGCTGATCTCCAGTATACGTTGCTACTGATTGCTGTTTTTGTACACTGCCCTGCTAACGTCCTATCCCCTAACTTTTTTTAACAGCACCCTACATCAGACTGGCTAGATCTGGCCCTGAATTTAGCAAGTTTAGTAGCTCACCTCTTTTAACTTGCTAAAATAATCCCTCTGTAGCAAAAGCATTTGAAAATCTTTTAAGGAACGTGTACAAAGTCACATTAGTATTCATCCTGCTCCCATTAGCACTTCACTAGAAACTTCTAAAACTAAACTGAAAATAGGCTGTTCTTAGAAAAGAAAAGCCAAGACTGAAATCAATTTTGTAGCCGATGGAGAAAATTACTCAGTATTTTGCATTATTTAGAACATACAGAGGTTACACATTCACCAGGGGCTATTGATTTCATGCCCACCATTTTAAAGACAGAGACGGATAACAGACGTGAAGGCACTATTCAATGGTAATGGAAAGCTTGTGCTGTCTGTTAAGTGTGTTCCATTCACAATATCTTTATACAGTGATAGCTAATTTAGGGATTGTTTTTTTGTGGCCTGACCAGAAATTGGGTACGCTTTAAAAGAAACGTGGAACTTTTTTTAAAATTTGCCTTCTTGACTATTATTTTAATAAGAAAATAAATTTTTTTATATTTTTGAAGCTGCCAAATGAAAAAGTATTTTTGTTTTATATTTAATATTTGAGTCAGCCAGGTCTTGTGTTTTAAAGGATTCCTATAGCATTAGGTACACCACATAGGGGTTGCTGCACTTTTTAGTTGCTTTTTATTAGGTCATATACCTTCCTTCATCTGCTTTATTCATATTTTTCATTCCGGTCAGGGAGCCTAGTATCAGCTCAAGTAAAATGTCCAAAACCAAAACTTGCAGTCTTAATTTATAAATAATATAAAAAAAATAAGTATTTATTGGTTACTTAGAGTGCTTAGCTGCTTTCTAGGATCAG